>NC_055690.1:37793593-37843671 GCF_017639745.1 Melanotaenia boesemani | reverse complement strand
TTCTTTGGTTTCTCCATCTCGTTTTACTTGGTTTCTAAATCTGGTTTTGTCGGGTTTCTACATCAGGTCTGATCTGGTTTCTGTGTCAGGTTTTATTTGGTTTCTACATCAGGTTTTATTTGGTTTCTACATCAGGTTTAATTTGGTTTCCACATCAGATTTTTTCTGGTTTCTCCATTAGGTTTTATTTGGGTTCGAAATCAGGTTTTAACTTGATTCTACATCAGGTTTTATCTGGTTTCAACATCCGGTTTTATTTGGTTTCGAAATCAGGTTTTATTTGGTTTCTACATCAGGTTTTTAGTGGTTTCTACTTCAGGTTTTACCTGGTTTCTACATCAGGTTTTATTTGGTTTCTACATCAGGTTTTATCTGATTTCTACATCACGTTTTATTTGGTTTCTACATCAGCTTTTATTTTGTTTCTACATCAAGTTTTAGTTGGTTTCCACATAAGGTTTTATCTAGTTTCTACATCATGTTTTATTTGGTTTCCACAACAGGTTTCATTTGGTTTCTACATCAAGTTTTATTTGGTTTCTACATCAGGTTTTTAGTGCTTTCTACTTCAGGTTTTACCTGGTTTCAACATCAGGTTTTATTTGGTTTCTACATCAGGTTTTATCTGATTTCTACATCACGTTTTATTTGGTTTCTACAGCAGCTTTTATTTTGTTTCTACATCAAGTTTTAGTTGGTTTCCACATCAGGTTTTATCTAGTTTCTACATCAGGTTTTTAGTGGTTTCTACTTCAGGTTTTCTTTGGTTTCTACATCAGGTTTTAGTTGGTTTCCACAACAGGTTTCATTTGGTTTCTACATCACGTTTTAGTTGGTTTCTACATCAGGTTTTATTTGGTTTCTGCATCAGGTTTTATTTCGTTTCTACATTAGGTTTTTAGTGGTTTCTACATCAGGTTTTCTTTGGTTTCTCCATCTCGTTTTATTTGGTTTCTAAATCTGGTTTTGTCGGGTTTCTACATCAGGTCTGATCTGGTTTCTGTGTCAGGTTTTATTTTGTTTCTACATCAGGTTTTATTTGGTTTCTACATCAGGTTTAATTTGGTTCCTACATCAGATTTCATCTGGTTTCCCCATTAGGTTTTATTTGGTTTCGAAATCAGGTTTTAACTTGTTTCTACATCAGGTTTCATCTGGTTTCAACATCCGGTTTTATTTGGTTTCTACATCAGGTTTGGTCTGGTTTCTGTGTCTGGTTTTACGTGGTTTCTACATCAGGCTTTATTAGTTTTCTACATCCGATTTTACTTGGTTTCTACATCAGGTTGATTTGGTTTCTGCATCAGGTATAATCTGGTTTCTATATCAGGTTTTATCTGATTTCTGCATCAGGTTTTATTTGTTTTCTACATCAGGTTTTATCTGGTTTCTACATCAGGTTTAATTTGTTTTGTAAATTAGGTTTTATCTGGTTTCTACATCGGGTTTTATTTGGTTTCTACATCAGGTTTTATCTGATTTCTACATCACGTTTTATTTGGTTTCTACATCAGGTTTCATTTTGTTTCTACATCAAGTTTTAGTTGGTTTCCACGTCAGGTTTTATCTAGTTTCTACATCTGGTTTTATCTGGTTTCTACATCAGTTTTTTTTGGTTTCTACATCAGGTTTTATGTGGTCTTTACATCAGGTTTTATCTTGTTTCTAGATCAGGTGATATTTTTTTTCTCCATCAGGTTTTATCTGGTTTCTACATCAGGTCTGATCTGCTTTCTATGTCAGGTTTTATTTTGTTTCTACATCAGGTTTTATTTTGTTTCTACATCAGGTTTAATTTGGTTTCTACATCAGGTTTTCTTTGGTTTCTCCATCTCGTTTTATTTGGTTTCTAAATCTGGTTTTGTCGGGTTTCTACATCAGGTCTGATCTCGTTTCTGTGTCAGGTTTTATTTTGTTTCTACATCAGGTTTTATTTGGTTTCTACATCAGGTTTAATTTGGTTCCTGCATCAGATTTTATCTGGTTTCTCCATTAGGTTTTATTTGGTTTGGAAATCAGGTTTTAACTTGTTTCTACATCAGGTTTTATCTGGTTTCAACATCCGGTTTTATTTGATTTCTACATCAGGTTTGGTCTGGTTTCTGTGACTGGTTTTACGTGGTTTCTACATCAGGTCTTATTAGTTTTCTACATCCGGTTTTACTTGGTTTCTACATCAGCTTTATTTGATTTCTACATCAGGTATAATCTGGTTTCTACATCAGGTTTTAGTTGGTTTCTACATCAGGTATAATTTGGTTTCTACATCAGGTTTTAGGTGGTTTCTACAACAGGTTTTATTTGGTTTCTACATCAGGTTTTATCTGGTTTCTCCATCAAGTTTTATCTGGTTTAAGCATCAGGTTTAATTTGGGGTCGACATCAGCTTTTATCTGGTTTCTCCATCAGGTTTTATCTTGTTTCTACGTCAGGTTTTATCTGGTTTCTGCATCAGGTTTAATTTGGTTTGTAAATTAGGTTTTATCTGGTTTCTACATCAGGTTTTATTTGGTTTCTACATCACGTTTTATTTGGTTTCTACATCTGGTTTTATTTGGTTTCTACATCAGGTTTTAGTTGGTTTCTACATCAGGTTTTAGTTGGTTTCTACATCAGGTTTTATCTGGTTTCAACATCCGGTTTTATTTGGTTTCTACATCAGGTTTTCTTTAGTTTCTAAATCAGATTTCATTTGGTTTCTAGATCAGGTTTTCTTTGGTTTCTACATCAGGTGTGGTCTGGCTTCTACGTCAGGTTTCATCTTGTTTCTACATCAGGTTTTTTTGGTTTCTACATCAGGTTTTCTTTGGTTTCTACATCAGGTTTTATTTGGTTTCTACATTAGGTTTTATTTGGTTTCTACATCAGTTTTTATTTTTTTTTTCTACATCAGCTTTAATTTGGGTTCTACATCAGGTTTTATCTGGTTTCTCCATCAGGTTTTATCTGGTTTCTACATGAGCTTTAATTTGGGTTCCACATCAGGTTTTATCTGGTTTCTCCATCCGGTTTTATGTGGTTTCTACATCAGGTTTTATTAGTTTTCTACATCAGGTTTTATTAGTTTTCTACATCAGGTTTTATCTTGTTTCTACATCAGGTTTACTTTGGTTTCCACATCACGTCTTATTTGGTTTCTACATCAAGTTTGGTCTGGTTTCTACATCAGGTTTTTTCTTGTTTCTACATCAGGTTTTATCTTGTTTCTACATCAGGTTTTTTTGGTTTCTACATCAGGTATAATCTGGTTTTTATATCATGTTTTATCTGATTTCTACATCAGGTTTTATTTAGTTTCTACATCAGGTTTTATGTGGTTTCTACATCAGGTTTAATTTGGTGTCTACATCAGGTTTTATCTGGTTTCTACATTAGGCTTCTTCAGGTATCTACATCAGGTTTATCTTGTTTCTACATTAGGTTTTCTACGGTTTCCCCATCAGGTTTTATTTGGTTTCTACATCATGTTTTAGTTGCTTTCAACATCAGGTTCTAGTTGCTTTCAACATCAGGTTTTATTTTTTTTTCTACATCAGGTTTAATTTGGATTCTACATCAGGTTTTATCTCGATTCTACATCAGGTTGTATCTGATTTCTACATCAGGTTTTATTTGGTTTCTACACCAGGTTTTGTTTGGTTTCTACATCAGGTTTTATCTGGTTTCTACATCAGGCTTTAGCTTATTACTACATTACGTTTTATCTGATTTCTACATTAGGCTTCTTCAGGTTTCTACATCAGGTTTATCTTGTTTCTACATCAGGTTCTATTTTGTTTCTACATCAGGTTTTAGTTGCTTTCCCCATCAGGTTTTATTTGGTTTCTACATCACGTATAATCTGGTTTCTATATCAGGTTTTATCTGATTTCTACATCAGGTTTTATCTGGTTTCTCCATCAGGTTTTATCTAGTTTCCACATCAGGTTTAATTTGGTTTCTACATCAGGTTTTAGTTGATTTACCCATCAGGTTTTATCTTGTTTCTACATCTGTTTTAAATTGGTTTCTACATCAGGTTTTATTTGGTTTCTGCACCAGGTTTTACTTGGTTTCTACATCAGGTATAATCTGGTTTTTATATCATGTTTTATCTGATTTGTACATCACGTTTTATTTGGTTTCTACATCAGGTTTTATTTGGTTTCCACATCAGGTTTTATTTGGTTTCTACATCAGGTTTTATCTGGTTTTAACATTCGGTTTTATTTGGTTTCTACATCAGGTTTGGTCTGGTTTCTGTGACTGGTTTTACGTGGTTTCTACATCAGGTTTTATTAGTTTTCTACATCCGGTTTTACTTGGTTTCTACATCAGGTTTATTTCATTTCTACATCAGGTATAATCTGGTTTCTACATCAGGTTTTAGTTGGTTTCTACATCAGGTGTAATTTGGTTTCTACATCAGGTTTTAGGTGGTTTCTACAACAGGTTTTATTTGGTTTCTACATCAGGTTTTATCTGGTTTCTCCATCAAGTTTTATCTGGTTTCAGCATCAGGTTTAATTTGGGGTCTACATCAGCTTTTATCTGGTTTCTCCATCAGGTTTTATCTTGTTTCTACGTCAGGTTTTATCTGGTTTCTGCATCAGGTTTAATTTGGTTTGTAAATTAGGTTTTATCTGGTTTCTACATCAGCTTTTATTTGGTTTCTACATCACGTTTTATTTGGTTTCTACATCTGGTTTTATTTGGTTTCTACATCAGGTTTTAGTTTGTTTCTACATCAGGTTTTAGTTGGTTTCTACAACAGGTTTTATCTGGTTTCAACATCCGGTTTTATTTGGTTTCTACATCAGGTTTAACTTAGTTTCTACATCAGGTATAATCTGGTTTTTATATCATGTTTTATCTGATTTCTACATCAGGTTTTATTTAGTTTCTACATCAGGTTTTATGTGGTTTCTACATCAGGTTTAATTTGGTGTCTACATCAGGTTTTATCTGGTTTCTACATTAGGCTTCTTCAGGTATCTACATCAGGTTTATCTTGTTTCTACATTAGGTTTTCTACGGTTTCCCCATCAGGTTTTATTTGGTTTCTACATCATGTTTTAGTTGCTTTCAACATCAGGTTCTAGTTGCTTTCAACATCAGGTTTTATTTTTTTTTCTACATCAGGTTTAATTTGGATTCTACATCAGGTTTTATCTCGATTCTACATCAGCTTCTATCTGGTTTCTACATCAGGTTTTATTTGGTTTCTACATCAGGCCTTAACTTGTATCTACATCACGTTTTCTTTGGTTTCTACATCAGGTTTTATCTGGTTTCTACATCAGGCTTTAGCTTATTACTACATTACGTTTTATCTGATTTCTACATTAGGCTTCTTCAGGTTTCTACATCAGGTTTATCTTGTTTCTACATCAGGTTCTATTTTGTTTCTACATCAGGTTTTAGTTGCTTTCCCCATCAGGTTTTATTGGTTTCTACATCACGTATAATCTGGTTTCTATATCAGGTTTTATCTGATTTCTACATCAGGTTTTATCTGGTTTCTCCATCAGGTTTTATCTAGTTTCCACATCAGGTTTAATTTGGTTTCTACATCAGGTTTTAGTTGATTTACCCATCAGGTTTTATCTTGTTTCTACATCTGTTTTAAATTGGTTTCTACATCAGGTTTTATTTGGTTTCTGCACCAGGTTTTACTTGGTTTCTACATCAGGTATAATCTGGTTTTTATATCATGTTTTATCTGATTTGTACATCACGTTTTATTTGGTTTCTACATCAGGTTTTATTTGGTTTCCACATCAGGTTTTATTTGGTTTCTACATCAGGTTTTATCTGGTTTTAACATTCGGTTTTATTTGGTTTCTACATCAGGTTTGGTCTGGTTTCTGTGACTGGTTTTACGTGGTTTCTACATCAGGTTTTATTAGTTTTCTACATCCGGTTTTACTTGGTTTCTACATCAGGTTTATTTGATTTCTACATCAGGTATAATCTGGTTTCTACATCAGGTTTTAGTTGGTTTCTACATCAGGTGTAATTTGGTTTCTACATCAGGTTTTAGGTGGTTTCTACAACAGGTTTTATTTGGTTTCTACATCAGGTTTTATCTGGTTTCTCCATCAAGTTTTATCTGGTTTCAGCATCAGGTTTAATTTGGGGTCTACATCAGCTTTTATCTGGTTTCTCCATCAGGTTTTATCTTGTTTCTACGTCAGGTTTTATCTGGTTTCTGCATCAGGTTTAATTTGGTTTGTAAATTAGGTTTTATCTGGTTTCTACATCAGCTTTTATTTGGTTTCTACATCACGTTTTATTTGGTTTCTACATCTGGTTTTATTTGGTTTCTACATCAGGTTTTAGTTTGTTTCTACATCAGGTTTTAGTTGGTTTCTACAACAGGTTTTATCTGGTTTCAACATCCGGTTTTATTTGGTTTCTACATCAGGTTTAACTTAGTTTCTACATCAGGTATAATCTGGTTTTTATATCATGTTTTATCTGATTTCTACATCAGGTTTTATTTAGTTTCTACATCAGGTTTTATGTGGTTTCTACATCAGGTTTAATTTGGTGTCTACATCAGGTTTTATCTGGTTTCTACATTAGGCTTCTTCAGGTATCTACATCAGGTTTATCTTGTTTCTACATTAGGTTTTCTACGGTTTCCCCATCAGGTTTTATTTGGTTTCTACATCATGTTTTAGTTGCTTTCAACATCAGGTTCTAGTTGCTTTCAACATCAGGTTTTATTTTTTTTTCTACATCAGGTTTAATTTGGATTCTACATCAGGTTTTATCTCGATTCTACATCAGGTTGTATCTGGTTTCTACATCAGGTTTTATTTGGTTTCTACACCAGGTTTTATTTGGTTTCTACACCAGGTTTTAGTTGGTTTCTACATCAGGTATAATCTGGTTTCTATATCAGTTCTTATCTGATTTCTACATCAGGTTTTATAACTTTTCTACATTAGGTTTTCATGTGGTTTCTTCATCAGGTTTTAGTTGGTTTCCCCATCAGGTTTTACTTGGTTTCTACATCAGGTTTTATCTGGTTTCTACATCAGGCTTTAGCTTATTACTACATTACGTTTTATTTGGTTTCTACATTAGGCTTCTTCAGGTTTCTACATCAGGTTTATCTTGTTTCTACATCAGGTTCTATGTTGTTTCTACATCAGGTTTTAGTTGGTTTCCCCATCAGGTTTCATTTGGTTTCTACATCAGGTATAATCTGGTTTCTATATCAGGTTTTATCTGATTTCTACATCAGGTTTTATCTGGTTTCTCCATCAGGTTTTATCTAGTTTCCACATCAGGTTTAATTTGGTTTCTACATCAGGTTTTAGTTGATTTACCCATCAGGTTTTATCTTGTTTCTACATCTGTTTTAAATTGGTTTCTACATCAGGTTTTATTTGGTTTCTGCACCAGGTTTTACTTGGTTTCTACATCAGGTATAATCTGGTTTTTATATCATGTTTTATCTGATTTGTACATCAGGTTTTATTTGGTTGCTACATCATGTTTTATTTGGTTTCCACATCAGGTTTTATTTGGTTTCTACATCAGGTTTTATCTGGTTTCCACATTAGGCTTCTTCAGGTTTCTACATCAGATTTATCTGGTTTCTACATCAGGTTCTATTTCGTTTCTACATCAGGTTTTAGTTGGTTTCCCCATCAGGTTGTATCTGGTTTCTACATCAGGTTGTATCTGGTTTCTACTTCAGGCATTATCTGTTTTCTACATCAGATTTTATCTAGTTTCTAAATGACGTCTGATCTGGTTTCTGTGTCAGGTTATATTTGGTTTCTACATCAGGTTTTGTCTTCTTTCTACATCAGGTTTTGTACGGTTTCTTCGTTAGGTTTTATCTGGTTTCTACATCAGGTTTTAGTTACTTATTACATCAGGTTCATCATCTTTCTACATCAGGTTTTATATGGTTTCGACATCAGCTTTAATTTGGGTTCTACATCAGGTTTTATCTCGTTTCTCCATCCGGTTTTATGTGGTATCTACATCAGGTTTTATTTGGTTTCTACATTAGGTTTTATTAGTTTTCTACATCAGGTTTTATCTTATTTCTACATCAGGTTTTCTTTGGTTTCCACATCAGGTTTTATTTGGTTTCTACATCAGGTTTTATTAGTTTTCAACATCAGGTTTTTTTTGGTTTCTACATCAGGTTTTCTTTAGTTTCTAAATCAGATTTCATTTGGTTTCTAGATCAGGTTTTCTTTGGTTTCTACATCAGGTGTGGTCTGGCTTCTACGTCAGGTTTCATCTTGTTTCTACATCAGGTTTTTTTGGTTTCTACATCAGGTTTTCTTTGGTTTCTACATCAGGTTTTATTTGGTTTCTACATTAGGTTTTATTTGCTTTCTACATCAGTTTTTATTTTTTTTTTCTACATCAGCTTTAATTTGGGTTCTACATCAGGTTTTATCTGGTTTCTCCATCAGGTTTTATCTGGTTTCTACATGAGCTTTAATTTGGGTTCCACATCAGGTTTTATCTGGTTTCTCCATCCGGTTTTATGTGGTTTCTACATCAGGTTTTATTAGTTTTCTACATCAGGTTTTATCTTGTTTCTACATCAGGTTTACTTTGGCTTCTACATCAGGTTTTAGTTGGTTTCCACATCACGTCTTATTTGGTTTCTACATCAAGTTTGGTCTGGTTTCTACATCAGGTTTTTTCTTGTTTCTACATCAGGTTTTATCTTGTTTCTACATCAGGTTTTTTTGGTTTCTACATCAGGTTTTTTTGGTTTCTACATTAGGTTGTCTTTAGTTTCTACATCAGGTTTTATTTGGTTTCTAGATCAGGTTTTCTTTGGTTTCTACATCAGGTTTGGTCTGGTTTCTGCATCAGGTTTTTTCTTGTTTCTACATCAGGTTTTTTTGGTTTTCAACATCAGGTTTTATGTGGTTTCTACATCAGGTTTTCTTTAGTTTCTACATCAGGTTTTATTTGGTTTCTAGATGAGGTTTTCTTTATTTTCTACATCAGGTTTTATCTTTTTTCTACACCAGGTTCTATTTGGTTTCTAAATCAGGTTTTATTTGGTTTCTACATCAGGTTTTCTTTGGTTTCTACATCAGGTTTTACATTGTTTCTACATCAGGTTTTTTTGGTTTCTACATCAGGTTTGGTCTGGTTTCTGCATCAGGTTTTTTTGGTTTCTACATCAGGTTTTATTTGTTTTCTACATCAGGTTTTATCTTGTTTCTACATCAGGATTTATCTGATTTCTTCGTCAGGTTTCTTCTGGTTTCTACATAAGGTTTCCTCATGTATCTACATCAGCTTTTTATGGTTTCTACATCAGGTTTGGTCTGGTTTATACATCAGGTTTTTTCTTGTTTCTTCATCAGGTTTATCTTCTTTCTACATCAGGTTTTACCTGGTTTCTCCATCAGGTTTCTTCAGTTTTCTACATCAGGTTTATCTGTTTCTACATCAGGTTGTATATGGTTTCTACGTCAGGTTTTATCTTGTTTCTACATCAGTTTTAATTTGCTTTCTACATCAGGTTTCTTCAGGTTTCTACATCAGGTTTTATCTGGTTTCTACATCAGGTTTTATTTGCTTTCTACATCAGGTTTCTTCAGGTTTCTACATCAGGTTTTATCTTGTTTCTACATCAGGTTTTTTTGGTTTCTACATCAGGTTTGGTGTGGTTTCTACATCAGCTTTCACTTGGTTTCTACATCTGGTTTGGTTTGGTTTCTGTGTCTGGTTTTATTTGGTGTCTACATTAGGTTTTATTAGTTTTCTGCATATGGTTTTATCTGCTTTCTACATCAGGTTTAATTTGGTTTCTACATCAGGTTTTATATGGTTTCCACATCAGGTTTTATCTTATTTCCACGTCAGGTTTTTTTCATTTCTCTACATCTGGTTTTACTTTGTTACTACATCAGGTTTTGTTTGGTTTCTACATTAGGTTTTATTAGTTTTCTTCTTCATGTTTTATTTGGTTTCTACATGAGTTTTAATTTGGTTTCTACATCAGGTTTCCTCTTGTTTCTACATCAGGTTTTATCTGGTCTTTGCATCAGGTTTCATCTCCTTTCTATATCAGGTTTAATCTGTTTTCTACCTCATGTATTAAGAAATAGTAAAAATCAGCAACACATTTCAAGAATCACAATAAGAATTATAATAATAAATTAGATTAAAATTATTAAAAACAATACAAATTAAAAAGTCACTGTGGAGAATTTATGTTTAGACGCATGAGAAAAGAAATGTTTTTAACCTGGATTTAAAAATGTCTACATTTGGGGAAAGTTTAATCTCCACTGACAGTTTGTTCCACTTGTTTGCAGCATAACAGCTAAATGCTGCTTCTCCATGTTTAGCCTTGACTCTGGTTTGGACTCTGGTCTTGACCCTGGTCTGGACTCTGGTCTAGATTCTGGTCTGGACTAGTTGACCAGAGTCTCTGGATCTCAGAGCTCTGACAGGTTTATATTCTCTGAACGTATTAGATGTATTCTGGGCCTAAACCATTCTGGGATGTAAACCATCCAAAGGGTTTGAATCTATTCTGGGACTGACTGGAAACCAGTATAAACTGGAAACCAGTGTAAAGATTTCAAAACTGGTGTGATGTGTTCAGATCTCTTAGTCCTGGTTAAAACTCCAGCAGCATCTGGATGAGCTGCAGATCTTTACTGGTCTTCCTGGGAAGTCCTGTTAAAGACCAGTGCAATAATCCAGTCTACTGGAGATGGTTGCATGGAGGAGTTTCTTCTGGTCTTACTGGGAGACTAAATTTTTAATCCTGTTGATGTTTCTGAGCTGGTAAAAAGCTTCTTAGTGAAGCTTTGATGTGGCTGCTGAAAGTCAGGTCTGAGTCTATCAACACTCCCAGGTTACCAACTTGGTCGGTGGTTTTAAGAGCCCGAGTCTCCTGGTGTTTACCAATGCTGACCCTCTTCTCTTTCTACCAAACAGAATAATCTCAGCTTTGTCTTCATGTAATTGTAGAAAATTCTCCCTCATCCAGGTGTTTATTTGCTCCAGACTCTGACACAGTAAGTCTGTTGGGCTGCAGTCGTCTGGTGACAGAGACATAAAGTTGTGTATCATCTGCCTAACTGTGATCATTGATGCTAAAGTTCTGTAATATTTTACCCAAAGGGAGCAGATACAAGTTAAACGGAAGCTGAACAGAAACTGGGGTGGCTGTAGCTAAGGAGGAAGAGCAGTTGTCTTCCAACCAGATGGTAGGTGGATCAATTCCTGGTTTCCACTGACTACATGTCAAAGTGTCCTTGGGCAAGACACATAACCCCACATTGCCTCTCGATGTGCCCATCGGGGTGTGAATGTGTGTGTGTGAATGGTTGAATGTAAAGTGCTTTGAAGGGTCAAACTGACTGGAAAAGCACTGTATAAGTACAGTCTATTTACCATTTACATTTACTTTATTTCTGGTTAGAAGTTGGATTTCCAGGTCAGGGTATTATGATTAAACACAGTGGAATTACTGGTGGTCAGATTTTGTTCGGAAGACCACTCTGTCATACACAATCACACAAACGTTTGAAAAAGTCAGCACCTCACAAAATAATAATAATAATAATGAATTAGATTTATATAGCGCTTTTTCAAGGCACTCAAAGTGCTTCACATTGTATTTTTATTCATCCACTCCTCACTCATACCTGGTGATGCTAAGCCAGCCTGACAGAAACGTGGCAGCCAGTCTACACCTACCGCCTCTCCAACCATCACCAAACATTCATATCAAGGAGGGTAAAGTGTCTTGCCCAAGGACACAATGACAGATAACTGGTCGAGTGGGAATCAAAGTGCCAACCTTCCAAAACAAATTACTTCAACAGATAACTTCCTGAAAACAGGAACTCCAGACTAAACAGAAGTTGAAAAGGGGGGGAAAAAAACAGCTAAAGTCTTGTGGATGTAGCGGTGTGAACCTCAGCTGCTGCTTCTGGTAGTTTCCAGGTAATCTGCTCACTTCTTTGTTCGGTGACCAATTTCAGCCTTAACCCTGTTGACTCAGAAAATCCAGAAACAAATTAGTGCTACAAGCAGCTCTCACGCTGTGTTCACCCTGGTTCTGTTTGCTTTGCTTTAAACAGACCCTGGTCCAGTTCCACGGATAGCCCAGTTGGTTTGGAGCATGATCGCGTTCATTGAATATGTTCATTTTTCTGTGAACACTGAACTGAACGCAACACATTTGTAAATAAAGAAGGTGATCATGAACTTGTGGATTGTGTGAGGTCCTGTAACAGTCCTGCCTGCATTTTCACTGGTGCTAACCCGACTTAACACCATCTTACCCACCATGCATTGTGCACTTTAGCAGAACAAACCGACAACACTCCTCTGCAACACTGGTGCAATTCCACTCAGAAATGGCAAGTGATGGTGAAAGGAGAAAAGCTGCAGATGCAGTGTCACATGCTTTGTGTACTGTGTTCTGTCTGCAGAAGATTCCAACTGTAAACATCTAACTTTTCTATGCAAGTTACATCTTCCTCCACGTAAAAGCCAGTTAGAACATCAGCCTCATCCACTTCTAATTTGAAGAAACGTGGAGTTGAAACTTCTATCCAGTTTGAGAGGATATCTGCAAGTCCTTGCCATTAAAAAAGCCATTAGGGGAGGACCAGACCCCATGCCTACAGCCCCAAACCACCCAGATCACACTGCCTGCGGCCTTCAGGTGTCTGACTTGCCAGCAACAGGTTAGTTGCTTAGTTACTGGTTTTTCTAGTTTAGTCTTTCATTCTCACTTCTCACTTACAACAACTGAAATGAACTGAACTTTGAATTCATTCATAAAGAGCATGAACTTGCATAACACCATGGAGCGTGTAAACACTCATTCTCACTTGATTCGTACCAAAGAAGCGAACCCTGGCCCAGTTTTAAAACCAGGGGTCTCTTGGATGGGTTCTCATCCAGTGAAGCAAAGACAGGAAGTGATGTAGATCAACATGGTGGAGATCTGGCTGCCTCCTGCTGCTCATACTGGGCAGATTATTGTGCAAACTGGATCAGGTCTGAACACCAAACTAAAACCAGAAACAAGACTGCAGAAATTGTTGTTCCATTGTTTACTGGTGGTAAACGAGACATTTTCGTTGCTGAACAGTCAATGAGCCAGGTTTTTTTCTTTCTTCTTGGTCATTTCAGGGAGTATCGCCCCCTAGTCAGCATCTGTGATGTTCAGGCTGTTTGGTCAGTAAAGTTCAGAGTGTAAACAAATCAAACCAAAAGGGAGGTAGGACATTTTTTGGAATACTGTCAAATCAAACTGAGTTCCCTGGACTACCCTGGAGGGAATGAACTCTTAAGCTGGATTCATATTCACGTGGTGTCTGCATATGGTCCATTACGGCATCACTGCCGTATACTCAGCATAGGTCTGCGGAGGCTTGACGTGCACCTCTTACAGACCTGATGTGCACCCATGCTTGCAGTGCGGTTTCATGGAAGTACTCCCTTGTGATTGGTCAGTTTGTGATTACATGTTTCTAGATTTCTGGAGGTTCTCGCTGAATATATGGAGCAACCACAGAAGAGTGGGTTAGGGTTAGCAACCTGTAGTGACTTCCACAGACACTATTGAGGCAAATGGATGGGTTCTGTCTATTTGTTTGACGCGCCGTCCATGTCCACAATGAAAACGCTCTTCAACCTGATGCTTTGTTTCCTTTATTGATAATCTTTCATGTTTGCAGGATGCAGCAATCCACTTGTTTAAACTTAACATGTGATCGTTTATATAGACTTTACATATACTCTTGTCTATCCAGCTCAGCTTGTTAGCGTACAAGTTTACTAAATAAGTTTCAGCGGTCAACAAAAATTACGGCTACCCAGCCCTCCTCTCTCTGGCAAAACCACCCGTGACTGACTGACAACTCCTTCTTAACAGTTCCTCCCATCACCTACCGCATCCACGTGACCCCATGCTGCAAATCACCATGACAACCAATGTAAAACAAATCATCCACCCAGTGCTCATTTCTCCAAACATGTTTTATGGCTCCTACACAACCCGTTGCCAAAACCTTATGCTCAGCGTCAGCTGCACCAGCCCTATCGCAGGCAGACGCCGTCCGAGTATAAATTAAGTTTTAGACATAATATTCAATAACTATCCAGTTATGGATTCTTCTCCACATTTTCTCTCCACTGTTAAAAATTCTAGGAAAACATCCACAACACCTTCACCATGAAACTTCAACATCTGATGAGGCTACTGACAATAAATCTGTTTTCTTGCAGCAGTTTGTAGTCAACAGCAGGAAAGTCCACAACTGAAAAAGGATGTAAATATTCCCAGCAGTCCTGGTGATAGCTGATGGTTTTAGCTCCTTCAGTCCACCAGAATTTATTCTTTTCTAATTCAGCTGCTGGTAAGCACTGCAGCATTGTCAGATGACTAACTCAAGATGGCTACTGTGAAACACACTGATGTCATGTGGTGCATTCAGGTACCAGTGATGCCTTCAGGACCTTTCTGCTGCTTGTGCTGTGCTGTGATTCAAGAAGCTGGGCCTCCTCTGACTGATGATCCAGTAAAACTGGGTTCATGATGCGTTTCTGTTCCTCAGCATATCCAATATGAACTTTACAGAAATATGTGTTATACACCATGACTCTCCACCATGTGTGTAATGTCTTTAATGTGTGTGTGAGAGAATTATTCCTGCTGATCTACAATAACGTGCAGAGAAAATTCAGCAGATGTAGCAGGCAGTGTTCTGTCTCACCTCAAGGGGGGGCACTGACACACCAAGACGGCGCATCAGTGTTGCCAACTTAGCGACCTTTTCACTATATCTAGCAAGTTTTCAGGCCCCTCTAGCAACTTTCTGTGGTAGTATTGGAGACTTTTGGAGACTGATGTATATGAACGTAGTTTATTCTTGTCGATGAGGAGGGGGAGCAGGAGATGTTCACCTCTGTTTCATGACCAGGCTGAAAATTAAAAGTACAAAGCTGCTGCTGGATGTTCCTGTGCTGGTTTACCGTCAGATATTAATGTCCATTAATGAAAAAGTTAAAAGTGTTGTTAAATGTTGCAGATTCCTAATTAGAAAACAACCTAAATTTAATAAAATGAAACTACACAAAAAGAAAATATTAACTAAATAATTTGTTTTCTCTTGATTATTTTTGCCTTTTTAAACATTACAACTATATATACCAGCAATTATGCACATTAGATGATGACGTCATTTAGTGACGTCTAATAACTTTTAGGACGGCCAGTAGCTACGTTTCTCACTGAAGAGTTGGTAAAGGTAGCTGCATGCTGTCGAATGAATAATAAAAGAAGATACGGTTTTCAGTTCTGACAATTGTAAATCACTGCCTCACCAGCCATGAACCTCACCACGTCACTGCTCTGGGCTATGATCAGATCTAAATCCTGATTGAAACTCTTCAAACAGATTATTTCTGCTCAAATGGGCACATAGTTGAGTTGAAACTATTTTCTCAATAATTTTAGACATAGAGGGGAGGATGGATAAACGTCTATGATTAGCTAACAGTCCTGGATCATAAGTCGTTGTTTTTAGGTAAAGGTGTGATTCCAGCAGACAGAAAAAGTCCAATCAGAAACCAGATTCTATAGACGTCTCTACAGCTGCTGTGGATGAGACATCACCAATAGAGGGGAAAGACATCATGGGTTTTCTCTCTAATAGAAACCATTTTTTATGAAGAAACTCGTAAAGTCATCCCCGCTGAGAGGTAAAGGAATATATGGCTCGACGGCACTACAGCTGCTAGCCAGCCTGGCTGTAGAGCTGAAGAGGAACCTGGGCTTGTTCTCCATCAATGATCAATAATCATCTGTTCTGGCCTTACGCAGTCCTATTTGATCTACTATTAAACTTTCTTTCCAGACTAAGTGAAGCTCTTCTAGACCAGATGAACATTTCCTTTCTAATTGCCTTGATTTCTGTTCAGGGCCGGCCCTAGGCCAGCAGGTGCCCTAGGCAAAACAGGAGTTCTGCCTCCCACCCCATCCGGTAAAATGCTTAGCGAGGCTGAGGCTGCACAACTCAGTCACACACATTTTGTAACTAATGTACAAATTCTTGTCTCTTTAGTAACAAAACAAAGTCACACTGAAACTCTTTGAATTAAACAAACCGCTACAAAAATAACAAAGAGAATAGATAGTTTAGTGCAAAAGTCCAGGGAAAAAATGTCACAGTGCAAATCCTAAAACAACAAAAAACAGTGCAATGGCCAAACTTGCTTAAACACACACATTAAACTATGAAAACTGCTACATTTATGATTAGTAAAATAATGCCACTGTGTAAAACAAAATAAAAATCAATCAAGCAATCAAATTAAATCTTAGAGCATGTTTCATGTAAGTTGTAACACAAAGTTTGGTTGTTAGATATTCCCTCATGTCCTTCCAGCCACCAGAGACCCTGCCAGGCCGTCTGTCTGGATTCAACCATCTTCATGACGTTTCTGCATTCAGTGTTCTTCACTTAGATCTCCTGCCACAGATTCAAATATTATTTAATAACTGTTAGATAAAACATTATAAAATGTAATAGTCTGCAGTTGTTATTTTTTGCTGAATTTTTGTTGAACTTTAACTGAATTAACCTACATTCTCCTCCTGTGGGCTCACCACCTGCAGGAGGGGCCATATGGGTCGGGTGGAGTGTGAGCTGGGCGGCTGCCAGAGGCGGGGACCCTGGCGGTCTGATCCTTGGCTGCAGAAGCTAGCTCTAGGGACGTGGACTGTCACCTCTCTGGGGGGGAAGGAGCCTGAGCTGGTGCATGAGGTTGGGCGGTTAGATATACACTACCGTTCAAGTTTGGGGTCACTTTGCCATGGGATTCAATAGGGAAGTGACCCCAAACTTTTGAACGGTAGTGTAGATATAGTTGGACTCACCTCGACGCACAACTTGGGCTCTGGAACCACTGTCCTTGAGAGGGGCTGGACCCTCTTCCATTCTGGAGTTGCTCCCAGTGAGAGGCGCCGAGCAGGTGTGGGCATACTCATTGCCCCCCGACTTGGCGCCTGTACGTTGGGGTTTACCCCGGTGGATGAAAGGGTAGCCTCCCTCCGCCTTCAGGTGGGGGAACGGGTCCTGACTGTTGTTTGTGCTTATGCACCAAATAGCAGTTCAGAGTACCCACCCTTTTTGGAGTCCTTGGAGGGGGTGTTGGAGAGCACTCCTTCCATGGACTCCCTCGTTCTGCTGGGGGTCTTCAATGCCCACGTGGGCAATGACAGCGAGACCTGGAGGGGCGTGATTGGGAGGAACGGCCCCCCTGATCTGAATCCGAGTGGTGTTTTGTTGCTGGACTTCTGTGCTTGTCATGCACTGTAAACCCCAGCAGTACTACAAACTCATAACTATTGCAGGCAACTAAATCAAAGTGGGCTAAGTAGTTAACCTGACTCGGAAACATGAAGTATTCTTAACGAATAATGTCATTTTGATTTCACACAGCTTAGAATGTTTAAGTGAACACTGTCACTTAATTTGAAACGTGTAATTTAACAGGTGTACGTGCGGGAACGTGACGTCTGACTTCACTGTACCCAACCGATCAGGGCACGTACCACGAAAATTCAACATGGCTGGACGTTAGCGAGGGATGCAACGGAGTAACAAAAGAGGAAAAAGGAGAATATTCAGCGAAAAACCTGCACTACAACGCATATTTTTTCGCCGTGCTGTTGTAAAATTGTGTTATTATCTGTGTTTTGTGTTCTGGGATGCCAACTTCAGGATTTGAAAGTTTCGCGCGTGAACCGGTGCGTACGTTACAAAAGTTTTGCAAAAGTTCACTAACTTAAACATAATTATCTTTTGTTAGACTGTTTGAATGTGTGTAAAGTTACGTGTTATGATGTGTATGTTTAAACTAAAGCTTAATTAGTGATTATCGTCAGTGTCGCTACTCATCCCAGGTCGCTAACTTTACTTCGTTACCGTCACACACACACACACACACACTCGAAGAAGAAGAAGAAGAAGAAGAAGAAGAAAGAGACGTTCTTTGCCTTGAAAACTATGCAGAAGACAACTTGTTTCAAATATGGTTGAAATGCTTTAATATAAGCTTCTGCTGCTGCATATCTGAAAGTTTACTTGTGAAAGTTTAGTTTATTCGGCATTGTAAAAATCGTAATATATTGAGAAGCGTTGTCTAACGGAGTTACCCTCGCCAATAAGGAATTGACAAAATAATACGTACTATACATAATCATTTACGTTACACCTTAAGCAACATTAAACTGTTTGTGCTCTCTGTTATGTTATAGTACTATAGAGCGTTTGGATATGAGCACTTTGTCATTCTGAGCAACAGTGTTGGTGAGTAAAGTACTTACTTAAAAATACTATTTGATTATGACGTTCATAATGATTTGTAAATAATTTACATTTGTTTATTCTCTTCCTGCAGGATTTGTGTGACCTCTTCTGCCTCAGTTCAAGGTAGCTAAATGGATTTTAAGTGCAAGTTGTGCTCTGTATCCTTGGACACACGTGCAAAGTTATTTAGGCATTATCAATTGCACCACAACCACTTCTCAAGTCAGCCCTCTACCATGTCTGTACAGTGACTGCATTTGTGCTTTCCAGTCATTTAATGCAGTTAAAGCTCATTTGTCACGGTTTCATAGTGATACAGGCAGGATAAATGTGACTGATGGTTCACAGTCAGGAAGTGCATTTTTTACATGTCCCTTGTGTGGCACCAAGCAGATATTTTCTGAGGAATCACTTTTTTCTCATTTAAGGAGTCATTTAAGAAATCATGAGTTGGTAGTATGCCCATACAGTAATTGCAGTTACAGTACAAATACATACTCATCCTTCAATGCAAAGTCGAAACCATGCAGGCAGTTCAGATTTTGATATGAACATTGTATGTTCAGAAAAAAATGGTACACCAGACACACCTGTTGGTGAAAATGTCGAGGTGGGACCTGCTCAGTGTGAGAGCATAGACACCTTTGACTCTGTTGAGGAAGAGAATCAATGTGACACAGACACTTTAAGAGAGCAGCTGCACCAAAGTTTAGCATCACTGTTCTTAAAGATGAAAACCATTCTTCATGTGTCTGACCTGGCGACTCAGGACATAGTGGAGCATCTGACACAAATATTTTCCCTGTCCCAGCCTCTAGTCAAACAATCTCTTAGAGAAGTCTTAGAACATCATGACATCTCTGTCAGTGAAAATGCTCTAGATGACCTAGTTACTGCTGTTCTGGAAGCAACATTCTTGTAAATGCCACAGCCAAAGGTAAAGAGCTATCTTCAACCAAAAGAAGGAAAACATTTGTTGAGAAAAACTACCCTGTGGTGAAGCCTGTAGAGTATATGCTGGAGCCAGGACACACAGCAGTCCATGTTCCTACTCTCGACATGATTCAGAAAATGTTTAAATATACAGACATTTTGGACAAAATTCTAGAAACAAAGATGTCAAAGGAAGGTCATTTCATGAGCCACCAAGATGGTTCATACTATAAGGAGAATGAATTATTCTCTTCCTCAGATGATCTAAAGCTACCACTCCTTTTGTACATCGATGATCTTGAAATAGCAAACCCACTTGGAACATCACGGAAGATCCATAAACTATGTTCAGTCTACTGGGTATTTGCTGATCTGCCTTGTAAATATAGATCATCATTACATGTGCTTCAGTTAGCAGCATTATGTAAGGTGTCCGACTTTCAGCGGTTTGGATATGAAAGATTGTTTGGTCCTCTGTTACGAGACATCCAAACTCTTGAGCAAGACGGCGTTTTTATTGAGTCCATTGGTAAGGCCATAAAGGGAACAGTTTTGTGTGTCGTGGCTGATAATCTTGCAGCTCATGCATTAGCAGGATTTACAAAGTGTTTCAGAGCTCAATATATTTGCAGATTCTGCACAGCTAACAAAGACCAAATTCAGGCTCATGATGTTGGGAGTGGAGAATTCAGTATGCGGACAAAAGCCAGTGATGATGTTGATGTTGATGCTGCACTGCATGGGGTTAGTCAGGGTCAGAGTGGTGTTCAGGGAGACTGTGTTCTGAGGCAGGGTCTACAGTATTTTCATACAGTCACAGGTTTCCCACCGGATGTCCTGCACAATCTGCTTGAGAGCATTGTGCCTGTAGAGCTTGGGCTGTGTATTGGGAAAATGATCTGTCACATATACTTAATCCTGGAGTATTTAAACAGAAAAATGATCTCATTCCCATACAATCACACAGACAAGGTTGACAGACCTCAGCCCATCCCAAAGACCTTCACTTGTAATGTGTTGTCATTACAGATCACAAATATTGACTAAAAGCTTATAATTGTTTTGTGATAGAATAGAATAGAATAGATAGAATAGAATAGACGTTTATTGTTATTGTAACATGTAACATATACAACGAAATTAAGAGTGCCCAAGAGTCAAAGTGCAGTGCAGCAACATACATTTAACATTCAACCATAAAAAAATTTAAAAGGATAAAAGAATTTAAAAGGAAACAACCAAGTTAAAAAAAAAATAACTAATCTTCCACGCAGTCGACCTTATACTTATCTTGTACATCTTGCATGTAAACAGCAGTGATGTTTATTGGACTGTGTAACAGCCTGCAAAGAATTTATTTGAGGTTGTTTATGGTGGTTACAGCCACAGGATTAAAGCTGTTTTTTAATCTGTTTGTTCTGGCTCTGATTGATCTGTACCTTCATCCTGATGGTAACAGCTCAAACAGGCAGTGTCCAGGATGTGATGTGTCCTTTAAAATGAGTTGTACTTTCCTGAGGCAACGGGAACTGTGTAGTTCTTCCAATGTGGGGAGAGGGCATCCAATTATCTTCTGGGCCGTGTTTATGACCCTCTGGAGCGCTGTCCTTTGAGCCACAGTGCAGCTGGGGAACCAAACACCTATGCAGTATGTTAAAATACTTTCTGTGGTGCACCGGTAGAATGACAACAGCAGTCTCTGGTTGACATTGTTCTTCCTCAGTACCCTGAGGAAGTAGAGTCTCTGCTGAGCCTTCTTCCACAGCTCAAAAGTGTTTGTGCTCCAGGTGAGGTCCTCCTTAATGTGGACCCCCAGGAACCGGAAGTCCTCCACCCTCTCCACACAGTCCCCCCAGATGTGAAGTGGTAAGATGTCCATTTTGTGCCTCCTGAAGTCGATAACCAGTTCCTTAGTCTTTGTGGTATTTAAGAGCAGGTTATTCTCCTTAGACCACACTAACAGCTGCTCCACTTCGTCCCTATACATCGACTCATCCCCTCCAGAGATGAACCCCACCACTGTGGTGTCATCGGCAAATTTCACTACGGTGTTACTGTGGTGAGAGGGGATGCAGTCAAAGGTATAGAGATTGTAGAGCAAGGGGCTAAGCACACAGCCCTGTGGGGAGCCGGTACTGAGACTGAGATGTATGTTGACCCAGTCTGACCCTCTGGCTGCAACCTTGGAGAAAGCTGTTTATCCACATACAGGTGGAGTCGGGAAGCCCCAAATCTTGAAGTTTGTCCACCAGTCTGCAGGGGAGGATGGTGTTAAATGCCAAACTATAATCCACGAAGAGCATCCGGACATAGCTCCCTTTCTGCTCCAGATGGGACAGAGCAGCATGCAGGGCGGTGGCCACGGCGTCTTCTGTGGATCTGTTCGCCCTGTAGGCAAACTGGTGGGAGTCTAAGCCTGGAGGCAGGAATGATGTAATATGACTACGTACCAGTTTCTCGAAACACTTCATCACCTCTGGTGTGAGTGCTACTGGCCGGTAGTCATTCAGGCTGGAAATGGGAAGTTTCTTTGGCAGAGGGACTATAGTGGAGGATTTCAGACATGAGGGGACTGTGGCCTGACCCAGGGACTGGTTGAAAATCCTAGTTAAGATTCCAGCCAGCTGATCCGCACAGTCCTTCAGCACCCGTCCTGGGACACCATCAGGTCCCACGGCCTTCCTCGGATTGACAGCCCTCAGTGTACGCCTAACCTCAGGTTCTTCAACACTGTGGGTGAAGCTGCTGTGAGGTGTGGTGTGGCTGCCTCTGGTGACTTCCCCTCAAAGCGGACAAAGAAAAGGTTCAGCTCCTCTGCCAGCGTGGCATCTTCTTCAGCAGCTCCGGGGCTAGACTTGTAATTAGTGAGCTGCTGGACTCCCTGCCACACCTGCCTGCTGTTGTTATTATCCAGGTAGTCCTCGATCTTCCTCTTGTAGTCCTGTTTGGCCTTCCTGATGCCTCTCCTCAGGTTGGCTCGGGCCATGCTGTAGCGAGCCCGATCACCAGACCTGAAGGCGGTGTCTCTTTCTCTGATCAGTCGCTGGACCTCTGGGGACATCCAGGGTTTCCGATTTGGATAGACCCGGATGCGTTTATCCTGTGTGACTGTGTCAATACAATGTTTTATATAACTAAGCACACTGTCCGTAAACATATCCAGGTCTTGATGTTCAAACACTTCCCAGTTTGTCCTGTGGAAACAGTCCTGCAGCTGCTGGGAGGCACCGTCAGGCCAAGTTTTAACAGTCTTTGTAATAATGGGAGCAGCTTTCCTGAGGGGGGTGTATGCAGGGAGCATAAACAGGGACATATGATCAGACAGCTCCAAATGTGAAAGTTGTCTCGCCCTGTAGCCCAGCTTCACATTTGAGTACACTTTGTCCAGTGTATTCACTCCCCTAGTAGCGCATGTCACATGCTGATGGAATCTAGGGAGCACTGCCTTTAAGTCTGCATGGTTAAAGTCCCCCGCTACGATGTACACAGCATCAGGATACATACACTGATGTTTGCTAATGCTACCGTATAAAAGTCTGGTAGCTGAACCAGCATTTGCGTCTGGTGGTATGAAAACAACAGTTATTATGACAACAGTAAACTCCCGAGGAAGATAAATGGGCCTGCATTTGACAGTCACATATTCCAGGTCCGGGGAGCAGTGTCTGTCTAAAGTCTCAGTGTTTGTACACCAGCTGTTATTTATGTAAACACACAGCCCCCCTCCTCTGCTCTTACCGGAGTCCAATGTCCTGTCCTGACGCTGTGTGGTGAAGCCAGCTAGCTCGATAGCTGAGTCCGGAATAGACGAATGAAGCCAGGATTCTGTGATTAACAGTACGCAGCTGTTCCTCACAGCTCTGTTGGTAATAATCTGTAGCCTCAATTCGTCCATCTTGTTTGCGAGGGATCTGGCGTTTGTAAGAAACAGGCTGGGGAGCGGTGGTTTGAACGGCTGCTTCTTTAGCCTAGCAAGAGCGCCGGCTCTGCAGCCTCGCCTTTGCTTCCTGTCCTTACGCTGCCTTCGCTGTCTCGTTGCCGGGATGATGATCCATGGAGAACCAGGAGGTCTCGCTATGTCCGCCGGGATCTTGTGAGAGTGTATGAATTCAGCTGTAACACTACCCTCAAGACAAACTCCGATCCTGAGAAGGTCCCCTCTGTTATATATGTTATCTGCCGAACAAAATGTACACAGACTGAGTAGAAGGATGTACAAACCAAGCCAAACAAACTGACTGTGGGAACACTGAGCCGCCGCAACTGTGTGCGCCGCCATACTGTTTAGTACCTTGATAGTCGTCGATTATCCTGCTGAATCTTAGGTAGATTACTATTTTCAAAATTACTGAAGCATTACATCATAATACCATGATTTTTTTTTTCTTTTTTCTCAATCTAGGAAGAACATGACATCCACATGCGACGCACTCTGGCTCTTCATGGACTTTCAGTGTATCTCCGGGAGGATGACACTGAATTCTACAAAATCTGGAATGTAAGTATTCACTTTCACTTCACTCTTGCCCACACGCAGACAGTGACTGATGACTGTGTTCTCCGCTTGACATTAGCTCACGTTGCTCTCTCCAGTACTCCTTAGGTTTTCTTCAGCTTGCCTCTATCTTGGTTTGTATGATATTTACTCAGTGAACTTGTTAGGGAAGGAATAATATATTTTGGCTCTACAAACAAGGATTGTGTCACATCCTTCTGGATTTGTTGTTTTAATTGATTTTCTTGTATTTTGCAGGGTGAAGATGAGATGGATACCACTGACATACAGCTAGCGCTCCTCTCTGTGGTCCCTGACTCCAGCCCTGATAACATATCCATTGTGATAGAGGAAGAAGTTGTTATGAGCGAGCTTCCCAGGTTGGCTGATGCATTTGTGCTGCTGCTTGGTATAATCTATGCATTACACTTAGATTATCCAAAGAAACTCACTCACACATTCACATTCATCCAGAAAGTGCTGATGTCCCTGGATGGTAACAAACCATTGAAACCATGCTTACTCTCCCCGAAAAATGATTTGTTAAAGAATAAACAATGTGAGAAATGTATGCCTGCTGAGTGCAGGCATGCATTAATGTGATTCACGTCAGCAACATTATTACAGCCATGTTGTTCTGTTGTTCATTCTTAGATGTGTCTGATATTATAGACATATCTGTTAAAATGTTGAAAGCACTTTTGCATACGGTCAGTGGGCTTTTTATAAGTTTAAAATGAGAGGTACATTTTTTGTTTATTATGTTGTACTGCCTCCTCCTCATTGATCAGTATGCCCTCATTGTTAATGGCAATTCAGTTATTTATATTTTCTGTCACTTTTATTTGTTGTATTTTATTCTGTTATTTGGTAGGTTTTTCATTTTCCTCATTGGCAAGGCCCCGGGGGTGGATGAGGTCCGCCCAGAGTCCCTTAAGACTCTGGATGCTGTAGGGCTGTCTTGGCTGACACGCCTCTGCAGCATTGCGTGCACTTCCCCTGGACTGGCAGACTGGGGTGGTGGTCCCCCTCTTCAAAAAGGGGGACCGGAGGGTGTGCTCCAACTACAGGGGGATCACACTCCTCAGCCTCCCTGGTAAGGTCTATTCAGGGCTGCTGGAGAGGAGGGTCCTGCCCCAAGTGGAGGAGTTCACGTATCTCACGGTCTTGTTCAGGAGTAAGGGAAGGATGGAGCGGGAGATGGACAGGCGGATCGGTGCGGCGCCTGCAGTGATGCGGACTCTGCATCGGTCTGTCGGGGTGAAGAAGGAGCTGAGCCAAAAGGCAAAGCTCTCAATTTACCAGTCGATTTACATTCCTACCCTCACCTATGGTCACGAGCTGTGGGGAGTGATCGAAAGAACAAGATCGCGAATACAAGCGGCCAAAATGAGTTTTCTCCGCAGGGTGGCCGGGCTCTCCCTTAGAGATAGGGTGAGAAGCTCGGTGATCCGGAAGGGGCTCAGAGTAGAGTTGCTGCTCCTCCACATCGAGAGGAGCCAGATGAGGTGGCTCAGGCATCTGGTTAGGATGCCTCCTGGACGCCTCCCTGGTGAGGTGTTCCAGGCATGTCCCACCGGAAGACCCAGGACACGCTGGACAGACTACATCTCTCGGCTGGACTGGGAGCGCCCCGGGATCCCTCCGGATGAGCTGGTGAATGTGACCGGGGAGAGGGAAGTCTGGGTTTCCCTGCTTAGGCAGCTGCCCCCGCAACCCAACTCCGGATAAGCAGCAGAAAATGGATGGATGGATAACCTACATTCCTTTCTGTGACCCTCTGGTGAAGACCATGAGGCCTCTTCTCTAGCAGCTTCTTCAGGGGCCTGTTGATGCTGCAAAAGTTTACTCAGCTCATCTGGACAAACACACGTTTAACACAATACTTTAAATTCATAGCAGTAGCATTAAATAGCAGCAACCTACCCTTACAGTAAACAGACAGCTGCACAAATACTGTTTTTCAGATACAATTAGAACATTTTTTTTACATCGTATCAAACCTTTATTTCATGTCAGTTTGATATTATGACCTGCATGTTTTTCATTACATAATATAGGTGGTAATTTAATTATTATGTTGTTACAGTACAAAGCATCTATGCTAGCTAGCGTTGGCCCACTGTCAATGTGAAAATGAAAAGTTGACGCACACTGCCTTAACGTTCAGTAACTCAGACATAACCACACTTTGGATTTTTCCTCCTTCCTACATTATCTGCAAGCAGCACCTGATGGCTTGGGTTGTCTTTTCATTATAAACTTTAATGATTTTCTTGTTGGCAACACACAACAAAGTGACGTCGTCCACCAGTATTATCACTACGAACCTGGATGCGCCGCTCCCCTCCCCCACTCTCACCTGCCAGCAGCAGCAGGTCAGACGAGGAAAATTTATTTACGAGGAAATGGAATGGAAATCAAATGAGCTTTTTTTTTTTTGTTTGTTTTTGTTTTGTTTTTTTGACGGCCATTTGGTACCCCTTCCAACAGATGGTGCCCTGTGCGACCACCTAGGTCACCCATGCCCAGGGCCGGCTCTGGGTCTGTTTTAAAGCTGGGAATCACACCACCGAGCTTCTTCTGGCGGATTGTCTTCTTCTTTAGAGAGGCAGCATTATTTAATGCTGTACGCATTATAGCTGTTGCTCTGTCATCAGACTGATCACCCTGTTGGAGTCCGGCTCAGATGGATGTTCTGTCCTACTGACAACCAGCATCGTAGGAAATATCGATGACATTGATTCTAAATCTGGTAACAATCTGGCAAACATCTACTATAAGGACATTTCTTCTCAGCCGTTGTGTAGTCAAGTAAAGTCAGAGGTTATTAAAAAATGAGACAGAACAGGGTTATGAGGAAAAACTTACTTCTTCACCATCGATGCCGCATGTCAGAGTATGATATTGAGTATGATTATGAGTATGATATTGAGTATGATAATGAGTATGATTATGAGTATGATTATGAGAATGAGGAGGTCTGTGGACATTCAGAGAAAAGCCAGTTGAATTTAATATAGAGTTAAAACGATCTACCAAACTCTGTCCGATCCTCAGAGTCCTTATCCACTTTTAAAAGCAAGCTAAAGACTCAGTTGTTTAAGGAGCATTTCCACACTTAGCTTAACTCTTCTACTCAGAATGAGTTAGAAACATTTGTCCAGATCTTTGGCTTGAACAAGTACTGAAGAAGCTGCTTCACTTATGCCCAAGATGATTTTGTGTGATGAAATCATGATCATGGGGGTCACTTGGGTCCACCTGGTCCACCTGGACTCCCAGCAGTCGGACTGCCACTTAATGATGACGTCCCTCCTGGTTGGTTTCTACTGGTGTTGTTCTTCCTCTCAGATGTAAGTCGCTTTGGAGGAAAGCGTCTACTAAATGACTGTAGAATAGAATAGAATAGAATAGAATAGAATAGAATAGAATAGAATAGAATAGCACTGATGGATTGTACTAATTGGATTATTCAGCTTGTTTATTTTTTGTCTGTTATGTTGTGTACTTGCCTCCATATGAAGGATCAATAAACCTATAAAAATATCTCCATTTATATCTTCTTGCAATGAATCTTCAGACATGTCAGCTGCCACCACTTTTACTACGGTGTCTCTGAATGGACAAAAACTTTGCTTGTGAAGCTTTAAATCTGTAGTAACAGCTTTGTCTGATAGGATCTAAAACAGGATCAGTGACGCTTTAAAAGCACCATGAAAGAAAACAGAACACATGTAGTTACCTGTAGTGCAGTAATCGCTGCAACTGGGGCCCCTGGACCCACTCACACATGAAAACATCTATGTCTGGAAGAAGTCTGGCCTCTGACAGCCATCATACATTCACTACATGCTACACCCATCTTTACGACTAGATATCAGTAATTCTACATTCTGGTCCTTTAACCCAGAAGAGCCCAACGTGACATATTTGTCACATACAGTTTCTGAGACATTTTGCTTCAGCCTATGGTAAAAACTTTGCTTAGAATCCTGTTGAACACAATCTTATACTTGTCTTCTGTTCCCTAATAGATACCCAGAAGCAGAAAACCACATTTTAATATTTTTAAACTATCACATGGTAATAAATGGTAGATACCCCCCCCCCCCCCCCCCCCCCCCCAAACAAAATTTAATTTTTTTTTTTTTTTTTTTTTGTTACATTTTATTAAAGGGCCAAATAAAGACCTCATATTGAAAAAAAATTGGACTTTTCTTACAATTTTTTCATGGGTCGGGTCTTTATGGGTTGAAGGGGTCTTTTTAAACTATGATATAGAATAGAATAGAACAGAAAAGAATAGAATAGAATAGAATAGAATAGAATAGAATAGAATAGAATAGAACAGAATAGGGGGCCTTCATTGTCATATTGAAGCAAAGATGCAACTTGTGCAAAAGGTTACTTGTAAAGAATGAACATTCGTGCAGCCAGTCAGTGATGTAATTGTGCTAGTCCCACATCTGCACCCCTGGCCCTGCGCTGTCCTACAATCACATTTCAATATTTGTGTTTTTATGTTGTTTTATTAGATTTTTTTGCTATTGTAGAAAGCTAGTTTTAACATTTGCTTAGTTGAGTGCTGAGCAAATGTTACATTAAAAATTCAGTTGCAGTAATAATTATAATAATAATAATAATAATAATTCTCAGTAGGTATCCCTGACTTAGGGTAATGGTACTCGTTGAACCTTCTTTCCTGTTCTCTCCAACTCCAGCTGGTCCGGGTGGCCGTCCTTAGAATATAATAAAAAGCCTTTATTGTCATTATACAGAGTACAATGAGATTTAAAAGCAGCTCCGTAAATGTGCACACATAGAAGTAACATTTTTTAGAAGTGTAAATAAAGAATACAATAAAAGAACACAATATAAATAGCAGCTATAAAAAGCACTCAAGACTCAAAATGAATGAATTGCATGTGTATGAGTAGATGTTGGTATTATTACAACAGCTTGGGGTAGTATGTGGGTAATCAGTGTAGTAGTCTGAATGTATTTAGTAATATAGAAATTACTATAAATGGTTAAAATGGTTCTGAATGGCACAGAGGGTTAATAAAGTTAAACTTTATTTTTAAATGTTGTTTGTGCAAATTTGTCTTTAAGACAAACCCTGTTGTGCTGTCAGAAGGAAGGGTACTGGTTGGGACCACTAGAGGGCAGGATTATACTGAATTTCAGCCACAGAAGAAGAGGCAGTGACCCGGATGTAAACAAAGATTTGGGACGCCATGTTTGATTGAGGGACAACCATCCTGCCGGATTAGTTAAGAGTTTCAAAAGTACTGCTGTGGTACCGGCTGTTCCGGTTCCATAGCTTATCTCTGAGCGGAGCGGCGGCTCCGGTCCTTGGTAAACTCTCCGGTAACGGCAGCGGGGCTGCGCGCCGTCATGCAGCGGAACAAAGAGCAGTTTATGGCGGTGGAAACTTTCTCCTCGCAGACGGAACTGATCATGGAGGTGGCGGTGGAGTATGCCGTTTCTGTCCTGCAGCGGCTGGGACAGGAGGAGACCGCCGGCGGCCACAACTGGGTGAGAAGTCGGTGTGTGCAGGGAGAGAGTCAGTCTGAGGGCCTTGGAGTTCCGGAGCGAAATCCCGCTGGTACTTCCGTGTTAGGCTAGATTAAGCTAGCTAGGGCTAGCTTAAAGAAACAACCCAACCCACCCTGTTCTTCCTCGTCTTTACTTCGTTCCCCCCACTTCCTCTTCCTCACACTCCGACAGAATCATAATCATCAGGGGCGAGGCTAGACGTGGGGAACTGTACTGGCGCCCAGGTCCCTATCACTCAGGATCTTTTTTGTTGTTGTTGTTATTGTTTTTTTTTTTTGTTTTGTTTGTTTTGTTTGTTTTTTCCAAATGTATAACAAAGATGTGCTGTGTTTATATAAAGAGCAATGTTATGTCCCATCTACGTCTCTTTGCTAACAGACTGATACTGCTGTGTCCAAATAACTGCTGCTGAAAACAAAACAATATAAATAATACTAAGCCTGCTTACACAATTACACATATTCTTTGTACAAATATTGTCAAAGACAACCAGCCCTCAGCCTACACAGGAGCCAGCCGGCCTTCGCCGTACGCAGCGTACGCAGCGTACGCAGACAGGGCTCCAAACTGGGACCAAACGGTCGTATTTTGTGACTAAAATGTGAGAAATGCGAGTGAATGTTTCATCTACTCTACAACGCTGATGAAACATCTAGCGGTCTTTTTCTTGTAGGAGTTATAACTGAATTTATTTAGTCGCTAACAACCTTCTGCTCCCTCTTCAGCCCTTTAGTTCACAGTAAAAACAAATTAGCTGCTGGTTTGCCTCAAACTAACTTCATACGAGAAAAAAGAGACAAACACCAACGAGAGAAGACGACAGCAATGAGTGTGTGAGCGGGACGAATGAACACTGTGATTGGTTTATGTGTGGAAAGAGGCGGGGTCTTGGGGGAATTTATTACCAACTCTGTCTTGGTGGCTGTATTTAGCGAGTTTTCAGACCCTTTAGCGGTTTTTCTGGTGTTATTGGAGACTTTTGGAGACGGAGGTGAATGAAGGGAGTTTATCTTCCCAACGAGGAGCGGTGCTGTGCAGACCCTCTCATAACGAGGCTTGGTCTTCTAGCAGCAGCAGCTGCATTCAGGAGGACGTTCCCCTCTGTTTCATGAGCAGGCTGGAAATGAAACGTAGAAGCTGCTGCTGGAGGATCCTGCTGTTTACCGTCACAGTAACGGCTGTTAATGAAGAGTGTGGAGGAAATATTTAAACATGCTCCAGACTCCTAATTTAAAAATAACTGAACTAAAAAATAAAGAAAATATTGACAGAATTATTTTATATATTTATTTTGCTGTTCTAAACATTTTAGGTTGTCTTTTTATCATGTTTGCCTTTCCATCCCTCTCTATGGCAGCATCCAAACTTATGTACCAGGGCTGATGATGCCTAGTTAGCGACTTGTAGGACAGCCATAGCTGCTGTTCTTACTGAGGAGTGGGAAACAGCAGCTGGAGGAGCATCAGTCCCTGAAGCTGTTTGTTACCAGGAACTACATGGACCAGTCGTACCAGGTCCTGTGGGGGAAGATGGGGACAAAGATGTCGTTCTGCTTCGACTACAGAAGTGAAAATCAAATCAAATCTGATTTGTATTGATAAGTTCTGTGTCTACTTGTTTTGTATTCGTGCGGACAGTAAGAATGTTTTTTTTATGTCAACTGCTGCACAAAAACTGTGAATTGTAAACATTGTCATTTCTGAATTTATCCTTCAGGTTTTATCACTGATAAAGTGAAAATGGAGGAAATGTGAATATTGCTAGCAAGGGCGATTTCAGGGTGCACCCCTAAATTTCTGCTTGCGCTCCTAAAAAATTTAAGTTGGGGGGCCCCTGTGCTCCTGGTAAAAACAGTTAGTCTGGAGCCCTGGCAGGAGCAGGCCACCTCTCGCCGTATGCAGCATATGCTGGAGCCAGCCAGCCCTGAAACCCTGAACTCAGGTTCTTTACATGCTGGCGCTGTACCACCACCTACCTTCTTGCAGGGGATCTGTGGGGTGTTTTAAAAACCTGGATCAGAGTTTGGTTTCTTCCCCTTCTGCAGGCTCAGCTGACCTCCGTATTGACTGCCATGTCCAGAGAGGCGTCTCGTAATATATGCAGCATTTTCAGAGAGCTGTACGGCAGTATGATGAGCGAAAACAAAGCTCTGAAGGACAAAGTCAGTCTCCTTGAGTGTGAAAAACCACAGAAACCCTGTGCATGCTCTGAGAACCAGGTGGTCCATGAAATTCAGGTGAGTTTCCACTCATCGCTCTAGGGGTGGGCCATTCACTATTTAACTGATTCATCACATGCAACATGTTGATTCAGTTACAGTTCGTAAATATTCAAAATCAATTATTTTCCTTAATAATTACATGACAGGAACTCAGCTGCAAAGTGTGGCCGGAACATAAGAGTGGCTTTTGCTGCCCAGAACACACTTTAGAGGGGACGGACCAGTCTTGACATCCTGCCACTCTGAAGTGCTTTAATAGCCACAGTCAGTTCACCAGATCAGTAATCGGATCATCTAATAAGGTCTTGGACTCTTCAGAAATAGTGGCATCTTCAAGCTTTCAAAGAAACTTTGGAATGTGGTGCATGAGTCAAGCTCAGAAGAATAAAATCGAGCTATAGAACATTTATAATTTTACAGCCATGCATGCTGTTTGACTCTTTGTGATAAATTGTGAGGCAGCTGCTCGTCTTACTGGCTTTGTCCCAGATTCATGAAATGTATGTCGAGATCTCCAGAGCATGTTCTCTGCTGCAGTGGTTGATAAGGAGTCAATTATTTTTCTCAAGCAGAAATTCCTTCAATAAGTCGGATGAGGGGGGCGTTTGTGTATGCCCGTTCAAATTGTAAAGTACGGGGAGTTATATCTGACATTTTGTTCTTAGTTTGTCTCTTATTATAAGGTTTATATGAAATTATTTGGCCTCTTAAAATACGCTTTTAGTGACTCCCATAGAGTGCTGCAGGAGGTGTCCGGAGAGGAATTAACCTCAACAAAGAATTCTGTTTGCTCAGCTATGAAGTTAACAAACTCCTCCTGGGACAATGCAACAGAAGCAAGTCTCCAGCGAGGTCCAGGAGTACTGTGTGCAAACCTCAAAGAGGTTGTGAGAGGGGAGTGGTCTGATATGACTACAGCGTTGCATAGACATGCTTCGGCTGAAGAAAATAATCTATTATCAACTAGAAAATAATCAATCCGGGAAAATGTCTGATGAACCTGAGAAAAAAGGCGTGGGTCCGAGCAGTGGGGTTCATGCTTCACTACAGATCTAAAAGAGCGTAGTCTTTAAGAAAAAAATTAATCACACGGGCAGATTTAGGTAGTTTGGAGGGCTTAGATGAGGACCGGTCCAACACTGGATCGAGGCAACAGTCGAAATAATATGACAGGAGTGTTACCAATAAGACCGATAACAACGATGTAGCGTACTACTAGGTAACAACCTGAGGGTCGCCATGATGTTTGAGGCGCTGAACAGGAGAGATTTATGAACCAGAACAGCCCTCTCGTCCTGCTTACTGAAGAGAGAGCGAGACCATCATGCTTCCCAACGTCTGCGTATCTTTGTATGATCCGACTTTTTTAAATGGGTTTCCTGCAGATACACCACTTTTACTTCCAGGCTATCAAGATGAGAGCGAACCTTATTAAGCTTGGTGGGTCTCCCCCGGCCCACGGACGTTCCAGCTAGCTAATGTTAACGTTCCTGTGGGGCTTTGTAACCTATTAATGCCATAAAATAGAGCTGTTATAATGATATGTCCTGACACCTGTTTATAATACAACCAAAATCATCTGAACTGTCTACGGAACAGCCATGAAGTGTGAACAGAACGGTGTGTGTACATCAGGTGGTGTTGGAGTATTCTCCACATCACAGCACAAGCCAAGCACTGTGTTCAAATATACCAGCGACATACAGCATCCGTCCCGCTGCTGGTAGTTTACCAAACCTACAGCGTTCCACAGGATTATAAGTGTGCCGTGCAACAAATGATGACAAGGAAGAAGGAGAGGGAGAAGCTCGCCTACTTGCTGTCCACCACATGTAAGAGCAGCAACGCTGGACCACAGCGTGAAGGTCCTTCAAGCAGCAAAGTCCAGCCGCTGTATTCATGTCTGGGGGAAGAGGATGTGGGTTGTGTCTCGTCCTTGGATTGGAGTTGTGTGTCTCGATGTTGATGAATATAATAATAATAATAATACATTTTATTTTAAAAAAGCGCCTTATCAAAGCACCCAAGGACACTGTACAAACATAAGACACTAAAAGTAAGCAAAACATTAAAAGCACAAAACAGAATAAGTGATAGAGGAAGGAAACACTGTGAAAGATGTATATGGACTTAGGGGGGATAAGACTGTCTGAACAGATGAGTTTTGAGTCTGGATTTGAAGAGAAGGAAGGAGTCCACTGTACGGAGATCAGGAGGGAGGGAATTCCAGAGATGAGGAGCCGAGCGACTAAACGCCCTGCTCCCATTGTTGCCAGACGTGCCGGGGGAACGGAAAGCTGATGGGTATGGGAGGAACGCAGTGTGCGGAAGGGGTGTGTGGATGAAAGGAGATCAGAGATGTAAGATGGAGCCATGTTATGGAGTGCCTTAAAAGTGATGATCAGTATTTTGTAGATGATCCTATGTTTGATGGGGAGCCAGTGGAGTTGTTGCAGATGGGAGTGATATGATGAGCAATGGGGGTCCGAGTGATAACACGTGCGGCAGAGTTTTGGAGGAGCTGCAGCTTCTGGAGGGACCTTATTGGGGAGGCCAAAAGAAGTGAATTGCAGTAGTCAATGCGGGATGTGATCAGGCTGTGAACAAGAATGGCAGTAGTTTGGGAAGTGGATGGAAGGACGGAGACGAGAAATATTACGTAGGTGGAAATAGGCGGACCGGGTGATGTTATTAATGTGAGACTGGAAGGACAATGTGCTGTCGAGGACGACACCCAAGCTCTTAACCTGAGGGGAGGGGAGGACAGTTGAGTTATCAAGAGTAATGAAACATTTATTGGCTTTGGATAGGGTGTGAGGTGTGCCTACCAAGAGACTTCCGTTTTAGAGCTGTTTAGTTTTAGAAAGTTGGATGAGAACCAAGACTGGATTTCTTCAAGACAGAGGGTGAAGGGCGGTTGGCGGGAGCGAGCAGATGGTTGAGGTTGAGAGGTAGAGCTGGGTGTCGTCCAGCGTAGCAGTGGAAATTGATATTATATTTACGAAGGATGTGGCCGAGTGGGAGTATGTAGATGATAAAAAGGAGGGGGGCCCAGTACAGAACCTTGGGGCACTCCAGCGGAAACGGGGTAGGAAATAGATTTATGAGATTTGAGTTGTATGAACTGTGTTCGATCAGAGAGATATGAAGTAAACCAGGCTATTGGGGTGTGAGTGATGCAAGAAAATGAGAGTCGACTTAGAAGAGTAGCGTGAGAAATGGTATCAAGGCTGCTGTGAGGTCCAGGAGAATGAGGATGGAAAGCAGTCCAGAGTCGGAAGCCATGAGTAGGTCATCAGAAATTTTGATAAGTGCAGTCTCGGTGCTGTGGAGGGGACGGAAGCCAGATTGAAACTGCTCATAAATATTGTTGGACAGCAGATGATTATGAAGTTGAGAGGCAACAGATTTTTCTAAAATTTTGGAAATGAAGGGGAGATTGGATATGGGACGAAGGTTGATGAAGTTGGTTGGGTCCAGGCCAGGTTTCGTCAAAATGGGCGTGACTGAGGCAGATTTGAGTGAAGAAGGGACCAAACCATAAGTCAATGAAGAATGGATGATTTTGGTAATGAGAGGCGCAAGTGAGGAGCAGCAGGATTTAACCAGGATGGAGGGAAGTGGATCAAGGTGACATGTGGAAGGTTTGGATTTATGGATAATGTCAGAGATGGTTTGGAGATGAAGTCCATTGTTAGGGCGGGATCCTTGAAAGTACGTTCCCTTATTCCCAGGAGAGTAACACGGAGTGTAGCCGGAAAATCGCAAGCCCGTTGGCTTCATCTATGGATGTCAGCTTCTTGTTCACGTCTCCAAAACGGCGCTCTTTTCCTCATCAACGGCCGTGGTGTAGTCAGGATAAATATGGAGCGTCTTCCCTCTGAAGCAGGCACTATTTCATCCCTCACATGTGTATGTAGTGCACACACAAGATAAACACACACAGGGGTCTCCAGGTTTGGTTTTGGACGTGGTGATCTGTGGGCTCTGTCCAGCAATGGGGCTTCGCTCAGGTTCAGGACATCTTTCAAAAGTATAGACACGAACTGTGTAGGCTGCCTGTTCTCCACCTTCCTCAACACCCATAAGCCAAATTATTTCCCCTGGAAGGCCTCCAAATCCTCCCACTTACCCACAGCTCCTTCACATCACCTTGAAGTTGAGAGATGGTGGCGCAGTCACCGGTATATTCGGCAGCTTTCTCCAGCTCCTTCAGTCGGGTAGCATGTGATGCTAATGAGGCCTGTATGCTGGTGATCGCCGTTGCCAGCTCGCTCCTCACGGAGTCTAATTTATGATCAGTACGCAGCGTCTGAATGGCGGCGCCAATCTTAGGCACAGAGAGTCTTGGAGGGAGGTGAGTGAGTCAGAGAACATCTGCTGTGTTAGCGAATTACTGCTAGTCGAGCCGTCGAGTGCAGCCGAGCTAGCCACTGCGGCCGAGCTAGCCACTGCGGCCGAGCTAGCCACTGCGGCCGACGGCGTGCTTGATTGAGCAGGGTTACGTTGTTGTTTTGCCGACTGGTTACGAGGATGGGAAGCCGCCATTGTTGTCTCAAAGCTGTTGTTTGGCATTTAAATGACTTCAAGACATAAAAGTTGATTGTTTTGACAGTTATACTGAGTTTACCAATATCAACCTTGTAGGAGCTTGTAAGAGATGAGGATGGATTCAATCAGTCCCTGAAGCTGGACTCATGGTCCAGTCCTGCAGGACTTCCTGATGACTTAGTCCGCTTCTCCCTCTCTGTGATGCTGCTGCACCAGCAGACCTCACCGTACAGGATGGCTGATCCACCACAGAGTCATAGAAGGTCCTCAGGAGCCCCCTTCACTCCAAAAGACCGCCGTCTCCTCAGAAGAAAAACCTGCACTGACCCTTCCTGTCCAGTGGTCTGTGGTGTGAGTCCAGTCCAGTTATGGTCTAGGTGAACACCCAGGTACTCAATGTCTGTTCCCTGGATGTTCACCGGTGAGGGGACAGCAGACCAGCATCTATATAAATCCATCACCATGTCCTTGGAGGTGGTTTTGCTGACACCAGTCCACGGAGTCCAGCATCAGTCCTCTGTACTCATCCACGTCGTGGTCCTCAGTGATCAGGTCTGACATGTTTAACATAAATAAAAGTGGATAAGTTTGTTTTGTTACTAGAATTAAGGGATATTGAATGATTAAAAGTATGGAGTAGGCCACGTGGTGAGGAAAAAAACCCTGAATGGGGAAAAAGAGGCATGAAAATCCTTATAATAGTTTAATAATTGAATCAAAGCATCCTGAATCATCACAGAATCGTGAGGAACCCAAGATTGCACACCTCTGCTTCCTCTCACATCACAACAGTGTTTGAATTTAAAGACAACCTGAACAGAACATTCACGTTTCTCTCTGCAGTCCAACCTTCTCCGTCACCCGACAGTCTGGCTGTGGCCTGGGCAGTCCTAGGCTCGGGACACCCCAGCGGCGGCACTCCAGGTCCCTGTGGTCATCTTCAGCCAGCCGCCGCTCCGCAGCCAATCACAGGCCAGAACACCCAGATCCGTCCAGGGAGCTGCAGGAGAAACCTGATCCGGCTGATGTTTCAGGCTGAATGTGGTTTTTAGGAAACAGTACAGATCCACACAGGATGTTGAAACCCAGTGAGCTTCCAGACACACCCTCACCTGAAGAAGAACAAGCTGCTGTAAGTCCACATCATTTCTGACCCGGTTCTGACTGGTTTTATGTTGAACTGGGTTTTATTTACTGATAATGCAGCTGCTGATCATTGTCTTTGATTATTGAGTCTTTGGGACGATCAGTGATCAGGATCAATTATCTGGACTGCTGATGATGTCAGACTGTGTTTTTTTTCCAGGCTACAGAGACCAGGATGGGAACCGAAGAGGAAAGACACAGCTCTGTGGTTGTCCTTGACAGCCAAACAGGTGAGACAGGTGAAACAGGTTATATGGTCATTTGGGACAGGCGGGACAGGTGATGCAGGCGGGGACAGGTGATGCAGCGGGACAGGTGATGCAAGTGGGACAGGTGATGCAGGTGGGACAGGTGAGACCTATGTGAGGTCCAGGTTCTCAGGAGGACCCGTCCCTCCATCGGGACCCGTTGAGGTCTACATGACGTGCTCCAAAGTTTACAGCTTGTGCTGATGTAGATTTGTGATGTGGTGTTTCATCACCGTTAACATGCCCAGCTCACTCTGGTACGTCCATACCTTTGGATGTCAGGAACGAAGCTCTGTGCTCAGATTATGTCGACATTTTAGAATTAATATAAGGAAACAAAGATGATTGACGCTCTCAAGTGACATAAATTATACCTTTTTGGTATTAAATATGGAAACAGGCTTCATATCTGTTACTTTCCGGTGTTCAGATATGAGATGGTCCTGATTGCAGAGAGTGAAGCTTGAACCTAAACTGTCATACAAAAGCAAAAAATGTGGGGAAAAAATCATAGAAATATCAGACCTGCCCGAGTAGGAAGTGAATTTCTAATTGGGTTAAAACAATTGAGGGTAGTGTTTACTAAAATTATCTTGGTGTTTTCATCAAATTCAAGTGCAAGGTAATCCTTAGAAACTAGAATTCAGCAATCTCATGTATTTCTTTGTATTATAAAATCATTAGGCAAGGCTAATTTATTTGTATAGCACATTTCATATACAAGACAATTCAAAGAGTTTTACACAAAACATACAAATATCAAAGCGAGGTGCAGAAAAAATACAAGTGTATTAGAAAAACAAAAATTAAAAAAAGATCAAATTAGTTACATAAAAACACAAAGAAAAAGCTCAGACAAAGAAATAAATTTAAGATTCCAGCTTAAAGAACCAGATCGCAGATCTGGACTCTAAAGAAAAAACTAGTCCATGCAGCAGAGAACAGGTGGGGGGGTGTCTTAACCTGGATCTAAATAAAATGAGTGTTTCAGCCTGATCTGAGGCTTTCTGGGAGTTTGTTCCAGACATGTGGAGGCATAGAAGCTGAATGCAGCTTCTCCATGTCTGGTTCTGACTCTGGAACTGATAAGAACCTGGATCCAGATGACTTGAGGGTTCTGGTAGGTTCATACTGGGGTCAAGAGGTCTCTGAAGGATGTTGGTCCTAAACCATTCAGATCTTTCTAGACCAGCAGCAGAACTTTAAACTCTATCCTCTGACGGACCAGCAGCCAGTGTAAAGACCTCAGAGCTGGACTGATGTGGTCCACTTTCTTGGTCTTAGTGAGGACTGGAGCAGCAGTGTTCTGGATCAGCTGCAGGTGTCTGACTGATGTTTTAGGTAGAACCTGTAAAAACACTGTTACAATAATCAAAGCCGACTAAAGATGGAAGCTGGACTAGTTTTTCCAGGTCCTGCTGAGACATCACATCTTTTACCCTTGATATGTTCTTAAGGTGATAGTAGGCTGGCTTTGTGGTTCCCTTCATGTGGTTCTCAAAGTTTAGGTCTGAGTCCATCATTACACCCAGATTTCTGGCCTGGTTGGTGGTTTTTAGGTCTGCGTCTATCACTACACCCAGATTTCTGGCCTGGTTGGTGGTTTTTAGGTCTGAGTCCATCACTACACCCAGATTTCTGGTCTGGTTGGTGGTTTTTAGGTCTGAGTCCATCACTTCACCCAGATTTCTGGCCTGGTTGGTGGTTTTTAGGTCTGAGTCCATCACTACACCCAGACTTCTGGTCTGGTTGGTGGTGTTTAGGTCTGAGTCCATCACTACACCCAGATTTCTGGCCTGGATGGTGGTTATTAGGTCTGAGTCCATCACTACACCCAGATTTCTGGCCTGGTTGGTGGTTTTTAGGGCTGAGTCCATCACTACACCCAGACTTCTGGCCTGGTTGGTGGTTTTTAGGTCTGAGTCCATCACTACACCCAGAATTCTGGTCTGGTTGGTGGTTTTTAGGTCTGAGTCCATCACTACACCCAGACTTCTGGCCTGGTTGGTGGTTTTTAGGTCTGAGTCCATCACTACACCCAGAATTCTGGTCTGGTTGGTGGTTTTTAGGTCTGAGTCCATCACTACACCCAGAATTCTGGTCTGGTTGGTGGTTTTAGGTCTGAGTCCATCCCTACACCCAGATTTCTGGTCTGGTTGGTGGTTTTTAGGTCTGAGTCTATCACTATATCCAGATTTCTGGCCTGGTTGGTGGTTTTTAGGTCTGAGTCCATCCCTACACCCAGATTTCTGGTCTGGTTGGTGGTTTTTAGGTCTGAGTCTATCACTATACCCAGATTTCTGGCCTGGTTGGTAGTTTTTAGGTCTGAGTCCATCACTACACCCAGAATTCTGGCCTGGTTGGTGGTTTTTAGGTCTGAGGTCCATCCCTACACCCAGATTTCTGGCCTGGATGGTGGGTTTTTAGGTCTGAGTCTATCACTATACCCAGATTTCTGGTCTGGTTGGTGGTTTTTAGGTCTGAGTCCATCACTACACTCAGATTTCTGGTCTGGTTGGTGGTTTTTAGGTCTGAGTCCATCACTACACCCAGATTTCTGGTCTGGTTGGTGGTTTTTAGGTGTATGGACTGAAGCTCTGTGGTGACCTTTAATCATTTCTCTTTGGCTCCAAAAACCATCACCTCAGTTTAGTTTTTGTTTAACTGAAGAAAGTTCAGACACATCCAGTTATTATCTCCTCAATACATTTACCAAGAGCCTGTACGGGGCCTCGGTCTCCTGGTGACATTGTAATATAAACCTGTGTGTCATCTGCGTAGCTATGGTAACTAATGTTGTTCTTTATGACCTGTGCCAGTGGGAGCATGTAGATGTTAAACAGAAGAGGCCCCAGGATGGATCCTTGGGGAACTCCACATGTAATTCTTGTCTGCTCAGATGTTAAGTTACCTATTGATATAAAGTACTTCCTGTTCTCTAAATAAGATTTAAACCAGTGTAGCACCAGAGAGGCCCACCCAGTTCTCCAGTCGGAAGTATATTTTGTGGTCGACTGTGTCAAATGCAGCACTGAGGTCCAGTAAGACTAAGACTGACAATTTTCCATCATTTGTATTGAAACATATGTCATTAATGACTTTGGTCAGAGTATCTCGGTGCTGTGGTGCTGTCTATAACCTTACTGGAAGACATCGTAGCAGTTTTGTGTTAAAAAGTCATTTAGTTGATGAAAAACGGCTTTTCCCATGATCTTACTTAGAAACAGAAGATCTGAGATTGGCCTGTAGTTGCTCATTTGTGCCTAGATTGTCCCTTTTTAGCAGAGGTTTGATTACAGCTGTTTTTAGAAGCTCTGGGAAGACGCCCCGAAATTAAAGGCCAGTTCACAATCTGGACCAGATCTGGCTTCCAGAGTCTTTGAGACCTTAGGCTCTTTCTGACTGTAGGAACCTTTTGCAGTTCCTATAACCTTTTCAGGTTCACGTTTTTTCTAGCATTCCGACATATAGGAACTAGGGACCAAAGCCCCCAGTTCCTATAACCATTTTAGCTCCTGCTCCGAGGCAGGGTCTGAAACAGGGTTCTATAGGAACCCTCATGACGTAGGTGTTTCGTGACTGGCAGCTACGCCCCTTGCAGATTTCCGCATTTTGTGTCCCCGCCACATTTAAAAAACACGGTTGCACATACGGACAAAAACAACAACAGAGCAAGCGATAAATGGACCGACGAGGAGGTCGAAGCTCTTCTGACCGTCTACGCCACAGAGGATTTTCAGAGAGGTTTTGAAGGTTTGCAGCGAAATATAAAAATATTCCTGACGATCAGCTCTCAGTCAGAGAACGCGAGATAACGCGAAGCAGCGCACGTAGAAAACTCACACAAGACTACAAATAAATTAAGGACCACGACAACCGGAGCGGGACGAACCGAAAAAAATCAGTAAATTGGACAGCTTGTACCACCGACATGTTTACTCGGGCAACGCCGCAGCAAATGACTCCTGCGTGCGGCAGGAAAAGCCAGTGTGATATGCAGCATATACACACATATAAATAGTTATTTTTGCTCTGCTGTATTTACTATAAAAAAATAAATGACTTTATAAAGAGTCTGAAGTATTCAGTTTGTGTCTGTTAGATGTGCTTTGGCCACATCTATAAAATATTAGCTAATAAAAATATTGAGTAGTTATTAACTTATCACAAGCTATGAAATATTAGCTAATAAAAATATTGAGTAGTTATTAACTTATCACAGCTATAAAATATTAGCTAATAAAAATATTGAGTAGTTATTAACTTATCACATCTATAAAATATTAGCTAATAAAAATATGAGTAGATATTAACTTAACACAGCTATGAAATATTAAATAATCCATCTTTGGTCGCTACATTTTAAGTCTTATCCCTGGGTGTAAATTACATTAGTTTATCAACTTTATAATATGCTCCATATCACAGAACGAAGTTTGTCATGTTTAACCAAGATCTGACACAAATTACACACCTGTAAACATTTCACCACCCTTTTTATATTTTACCTTCATCTACGCTAAATCTGTGTGAGTATGTCCTCATAATTCTAAACCATAACTCAGTCACAACCAACCCTTCACTGACGGATTACTCCTCCACCTTTCTACTGATGAGTCCATAAAACACACAAAGCTTAAAGGTGATGAGATCTTTATTTTACACATAACACACACACACCAAAAAAAAAAGCATAAAAAAATGAAATGATGCATTTTCTATGGAACATTTTCTCTTTAAATGTGTACATCATGTATACATGTATGTTCTGTCTGTGGAACATCCAGAACATGATGCTTATTATGAAGAGGTGTGTAGTGATTAGCTGGAAGGCAGGAGGTAAAGCATCCAGGCTGTTCTCCATCTCCCTTCAGTACCTGCAGCAGGTGGTTGTGTCCATCCTCTCCAGTGCAGCTTCAGGAGGCCACAGATGTATTGAAATGTCTCCCTGGACAAACAGAAATTCTCTGTCCACTGCTCATCGGTAAAATTGAGAACAACCTTTTCCCACTAGTTATCAGCTTTGCATCCGGACCAGCCGGGACGGTGAGGAGTTCAATGAACTGCAGCAACGTCTGAAACGCAGAACCACGAGTTACAATAAACCCGCTGTCTGAAATATTTACTTTATTCTATAACAAGAGCTGCTGTAACAAGTGAATTTTCTCCACTGTGAGATAATAAAGTCTAATCTAATCTAATCTAATCTAATCTAATCTAATCTGCTCAACACAGACAGTAGAAAACCGTCTGAAATGTTTACTCATAAGACACGTATACAATCGGCGCAATGTTTAATAAGTTAAACTTACACGTCGTCTCCTTTGTCTGCGGCGGATCTCCTGCCGCTGGATTCTTCATCTTCTGACTTTCAGGAGCCTTCCAGCCTCGACGTGAGACGCCTGGTTGTATCGTCCATCAGTAACATCTCCATCAAGCAGAGCATGAACACGACGATCTCTTCCTTCTCCATGTTAGCTTGCCGTGTTGTTTTGTTTTTAGCGGGTTTTGTTTTGTTGTTATGTGGCACTAAAGTCACACGTCACTGTCGCAGACGTATGCATCACATCGGTCCCGCTTCCGCCCCCAAGTAATGTGCGAATGCAACATGAAACAGTTCCCCTGGAGAAGGTAGTTCCTAGAAACTAGGACAGTTATTAGAACTGCGTTCTTAGAACTTCTCTGTCGGAATGCGCCTCTTTTTGAAGAAACCTGTGGGCAGGACGTCCAAGCAGCAAGAGGAGTTCAGCTGATGTAAGATGTCGTCCAGATCTTTGCTGTTAATGGATTAAACTGTGTCATGGTGGTTAAACTGGTTTTCATGGACCAGTATGTCTCCTGAACCTGCTGCTGATGAACCTGCTACTGGTCTGATATTCTGGATTTAGTCTGTGAAGAATTTGGCGAACTCATTGCAACCTTGGTGGAATAAAGTTCAGGTGCTACTGACACAGGAGGGTTTGTTATCCTGTCTACAGCAGCCAATAAGACCCGAGTTTTATGACAGGTTTCTGTAATAACGTCAGAGAAACAGGACTTCCTGCTTTCCTCAGGTGGTAAATTGTAAGAGTGAAGTTTCTCTTTATTCATGCCATAATAAACCTGTAGATGTGTTTTTCTCCATCTGCGCTTGGCTTTCCTACACTTTCCATTATTCATCAGTGTGGAATCTCTCCATGGAGACTTTTTCTTCCCAGAGACAACCTTCACCTTAACAGGAGCAACAGCATCCATAATATTTAACATGTTAGCATTAAAACTAGCAGCAAGTTCATTGGCTGAAGCCCCTGACAGGGCAGGTGTTAAAGAGAAGACCTGGTTAAACATCCCACTCGTGTTTTCAGTTATACACCGTTTTGTGATCACCTCCATTGAGACATTAGTGTGAACAGGAATCGTACTCTCAAAGAAAACACAGTAATGATCAGACAGGCCCACATCACACACAGTAACTATGGAAACGTCCAAACCATTCCACACCAGTAAATCTAGAGTGTGGGCTCTGTTGTTGTCTACGTGGATGTTTAAATCGGCAACAATAACTACACAGTCAAAATCTCCAGAGATTGTAGCAGCAGGTCACTAAAACCATCATGAAACACTGCGCAGTGTCCTTTAGGTCTATAGAAATTTAGATGTATTATTTTATAATAAGCTTTTAACTGAAGAGCCACGTATTCAAAAGGAGTAAAACTTCCAAGAGATAACTGCTTCCACTGGAATGATTCATTTGGGGGGTAGATCTGAGTCCATCATGGACCGGTCCATCATCTCTTTAGTGAATTTTGGGGGGGAATGCAGAGTATGGGCGACAATGACTTGTTTGGGGTTTGGTGGGGTGAAGTGTCACCGTCCTGCTTGTAATGCTGTTGAGGGCACTGGGACAAATAAAGATCCTCCTTTTTGTTTTCCACTGATGTGTCGGTTTTTCGAGGCATAGTGCAGCTCCTCACTCTGGGTTTCCACTGGGTTTTGTTTGGTCTATCTTATGAGATAACTGTATCTCAGTCTTGGCACTGAATACAGAGGGATGATGCAGGAAGTGGAAAAGGTTGGAGGTGAAAAAGTTTCACCCCTGACTTTTTATTATTATAAATTGTTCCAGGTATCCTCTGTTTTCTGATTTGTTCCTATTTCTTCTGAACAGCACTTTCAGTATTTCACTGCTGTGGATAGTTTTTCAGCCATGCTGAAATATGCCGAGTTTCCAGGTAACAGCTCGTCACCTTGTTGCTGCTAAAACCCTATTTTCTGTCTGTCAAATTTTATCTTTGGCTCAAAGGGGTTTATTTAGTCTTCTTTCTTTAAATATGCAGATAAAACAGGTTTTAGGTAGTTTTTACCTCCATGTGTTTGGCCTGGCATCAGCATTCTTCCTCAGAAAAGGCACCTGACCACTGTGATGTGTCGTTTATCAGCTACTCTCCTGGGCATGCCAAGGACCTGACAGATCCAACAGGTTGGCCACGCCCCCTGCCGTCCAAGCTGTGTGAGAGCATAAAGGCTCCCTCATCCAGTTTATGGTGTACTTGGCCCACTTTCTGATTTCCATTCCCTCATTTGATCCATTTTCTGTGAGATGGGTTAAAATGGGGGCATCTCATCTTGGCTGTTTTTCACTTATGAAACTAAAGAAATGGGAACAAATGTCGTCTTTTGTGATGGGCTGCTAGTACCAGTGTCCTCAGCTCAACACAGCAAGTATAGGTGGCAGCACTGATTTTAGACATTTTCACATGTGAAGAGTGGACACTTCATCCACCTTTATGATGGTCTTTCATTCTTTCTCCCATTGTGCTGCAGCCCTGAGAGAGGAAGAGCAAAAGGAGCAGGAGAGGAGGAAGGAGGAGGGAGCTGTACAAGGAGAAGAGGTTCTTCTGTGAGCTCTGTAGTAAAGGCTTCCATCAGAAACATCAGCTGTCGAAGCACATGGGCGTGGCCACCTGAAGCCGTTCCCCTGCAGCTCCTGTGATAAGGGTTTCCTACAAGGCGCAGACGCTGCAGAAACACCAGCTGAGCCACCAGCTGAGAAGACGCCCAGGAGGGTGACCCCGACAAGCTGCTACACTGCGACAAATGCGACAGGACGTTCAGGCTACGGCGGCAGCTCAGAGTCCACCAAGCCTTCCACCGGCTGGAGAAGATGCCGCTGAAGTGCCATGACCTGTGACCCGAACCTTCACCTCCAACAGTGCACTCAGATATCATGAGGTGTCACATGCCAAAGTCAAGCCCTTCATGTGCGACGTCTGCGGGAAGAGTTTCACCCGGAAGAAGAGCCTCAAAGAGCACCAGGACAGTCCACACGTGCCGGGCCCGGCCGTACGCCTGCCAGACCTGCAGCAAAAGATTTTCAACAGCCAGCAACCTGCGCGTCCATAAGAGGTCACAACTCAGACGGCGGCCATACAAGTGCAGTGAATGTGACAAAGCCTTCAAGTGCAGGATGGGGTTGTTGCAGCACCGAGTGGTTCACTCCGGAGAAAAACCCTTCACCTGCCATACCTGTGGCCTGAGTTTCGGACTCAAATACAACCTACAAAGACACCTGCGCCTTCACAGTGGCGAGAAGCCCTTCAGGTAAAGTAAGAATGACCGTTTGATCAGAAGGACTGTTACTGATTACAAGTCAGAGCAATCCATTAGAATCAGCGTTAGCCATCGTAGAGTCAAGTTTAGCCATCAGAGAGTCAGTTATCCATCAGAGAGTATGTTAGCCACCAGAGAGTCAGAGTTAGCCACCAGAGAGTCAGAGTTTAGCCACCAGAGAGTCAGAGTTAGCCACCAGAGTCAGAGTTAACCCACCAGAGAGTCAAGTTAACCACCAGAGTCAGAGTTAGCCACCAGAGAGTCAGAGTTAGCCACCAGAGAGTCAGTGTTAGCCACCAGAGAGTCAGAGTTAGCCACCAGAGAGTCAGAGTTAGCCACCAGAGAGTCAGAGTTAGCCACCAGGAGTCAGATGTTAACCACCAGAGCGTCAGAGTTAACCACCAGAGTCAGAGTTAGCCACCAGAGAGTCCGAGTTTACCCACCAGAGAGTCAGAATTAACCACCAGAGTCAGAGTTAGCCACCAGAGAGTCAGAGTTAGCCACCAGAGAGTCAGAGTTAGCTACCAGAGAGTCAGAGTTAGCCACCAGTGTTAGAGTTAGCCACCAGAGAGTCAGAGTTAGCCACCAGAGAGTCAGAGTTAGCCCACCAGAGAGTCAGAGTTAGCCACCAGAGAGTCAGAGTTAGCCACCAGAGAGTCAGAGTTAGCCACCAGAGTCAGAGTTAGCCACCAGAGAGTCAGGAGTTAGCCACCAGAGAGTCAGAGTTTAGCCACCGAGAGTCAGAGTTAGCCACCAGAGTCAGAGTTAGCCACCAGAGAGTCAGAGTTAGCCACCAGAGAGTCAGAGTTAACCACCAGAGAGTCAGAGTTAGCCACCAGAGAGTCAGAGTTAACCACCGAGAGTCAGAGTTAACCACCAGAGAGTCAGAGTTAACCACCAGAGTGTCAGAGTTTACCATCTGAGTTAGAGTTAGCATCAGAGTCAGAGTTAACCATCAGAGAATCAGTTAACCATCAGAGAGTAAGTTAGTAATCAAAGAGTCAGAGTTAACCATCTGAGGTAGAGTTAGCAATCAGAGATAGTTAGCCATCAGTGAGTTTTTTTTTTCACCCTGTCCTGTCCAGCATCATAGCAAGCAAAAGTATAATCTGGTTGCTGTATCGTGCTGAATAAATTTGCTCTGCCAAGGGGAGGCTTAAGGCTCCTCTCGATATTCTGATTCATTTATTTATTTATTTACTTTGAATCAGTGGAATTGATGTTATCTTGCTGGACCTGACCGGAGGGGACAGAAAAGATGGAAGACCGAAAAAAAGAAGCAAAAGGAAAGAAGAAAGGAGACAAAAAGATCACAGACAGAAGGAAACTACTTCAATCCACACCATTACCAGACAACAAACTGTTACACCTGTACATGAACACACCAGAAAATTTCTACAACTTTACTGAAAAACAGAGCTGCTAGTCATTAAGATTCTTAAATAATAACCAAATCAAAAAGACATAACAGCGACCGATTACTAACTCACAGGAAAAATAAAAGAATTATGTCTTAGTATATAAACCCACTGGACAACTCGGTGACTGTGTCAGCATGAAGAGGATGATGAAGAGTGGTGAGTGAGATCATGGAAATGCGACCACGCCTCCACGGAGGTCAGAGGCAGAACCAGGGCCAGAGACTCAGCAGCAGCCCCGGAGCACCAACCCAAGCCACCCCACCAACGAAGACAACTCCAGCCCCACCCGAAGGGCGGCAGAGGAGAGCCCCAGCAAGAGCCCCCACGGTCTTGGGGCACAGGTCCCAGTGGGCCAGATCGGCAGCTACCGGCCCCCTCCCCCCCAAAGGTAGAGGGTCCCCACCATGCCTAGGAGAACAAGGCCCCCCCTACAGAACCACCTGGTGAGGGCACAGCACACACCACGATGTTCCAGCCGCACACCACAGGAACCAGGGCGCCATTGACCCCCCTCCCCCACCCTCCATCTACTGCAATCTCACGACCCCATATAACCCACACTACACACCCTAGCCCTGCCCTTTACCCATAAGCACTCACTATCACACAGTCACATCACACACAACCCACCCATCATGTCCCGTGGCGGACACCCCAGGCGGACCAGAGGACAGCGAGCCCCAAGCATGGTCCAGATCCATGGTGCACCACACCAGGCCCACCCAGGCCTCCCCCAACAGGATCATGGTCATCCCTTCCCACCCCACCTACTCACCTGTAATCTTGCACCTCACACTCATCCTAGCACATGCATACACACACACAAACATACCCTCACACCCATACACACATCATCTACAGCATAAACACACACACAACATTCAAATGTCCCTGTCTCACACCCCAGCACCTCCCCCTATAATCTCCAAAACCCACTAAGCCCCCCTTCAAACTCTTACACCCCTCCTGCCCCCGGGCCATACCCGGGGTCCCAGGGTGGCAACCAGACACCAGGGCATGCACCTACCAACCCACACCATGGCAGCACATCCAGGCAGGCCCAGACCCCCCAGCATAAACAGTCCCCTCCACACCCAAGAGAGGGTGGCCACCCACAGGCACCAGAACCCAGAACTCCCACCCAGCCCACCCCAGAATAGCCCGGCCCAGGGCCAACCCCCACCGACCTAGGCACCACCAGTGGCCTCACCCCCCTCCACGAGGCGATCCCAACCATTTTCCAACCCCCAAAGCAACGAGGTCCCAGTCCTCCACCTACACTAAGTGATGGAGCTAAGCACAGGGGACCAGAGGGAATGAGATTCAGCTAAATAGTTCTTTGAGGAGGCAGACAGTTGTCTCACTATCTGATGTGGTCAACTAAGAAACTGCTGAATATACAGATTATTTTTGGTTTTCCAGTTTTACAAGGATAGTTTTCTGTGTGATGTATAAGATCATGAGGATCATGTGTGGAGAATTAATTACCATAATAATATCACCCAAGGTCACCTAGCAGACATAGTGCGGGGATTGTAGCAATATTACATTTTAACCATGTTGACATGTCCACACATACTGAAGCCAGAACCTGGACGGCACAGGTCGTGTGCAGGACCACAAGGCATGGAGGTAGTTATCTGGTGTGTTTTCATTGGTGCAAGTGTGTGCAGATGTTTGATTGTGACAGACCCATCCTGAACATCCTTTGTCCTGTATATGAGTTCTATGCAGAATTTTGATTGTATAGTTGCATATTTGAATTTTTAGTCATTTTAAAGGTGTTTAAACATATTTGTGACCATTTATCTCTTATTAAGTTACTGGATAAGTCACCCTCCCATTTTGAAGTTGGAAGACAGACTGAGTCTTCTAGTTTAGAGTCAGAGTTAGCTATCAGAGATCAGATGAGTGTTTTAAGTTTGTTGTCTCCTCCTCCTCACCTGTTTTCTCCCTCAGGTGTGATCAGTGCGGGGAGGGCTTCTCAGGGACCTGGGCTCTGAAGACCCACATGCTGGTTCATGGTGTGGAGAAGCCATTCATGTGTGATCTATGTGGGAAAACCTTTTTCTATAACTGTCAGCTGCAGAAACACCAGCAGCTGGTTCACAGGGGTCCAGACTGCAGGAAGTCTGGAGCAGGGCCAGCCAAACGGCGGTCAGCCGGAATCAAACCGTTCAGTTGTAAAATCTGTCTGAAGAATTTCAGCAGCAGCAGCACACTGAGGACACACGAGAAGAGCCACAACCAGAACAAAGAGTTTACCTGTGACACCTGTGGAAAGGACTTCCACCTACGCCACCTGTACCTTTACCACCTGCGACATCACAGCGGCGACCGTCCACATGTTTGTAGCATCTGTAAACAAGAGCTTCCTGCTGGCATCACAGCTGAAAGCAGCACGAGCTGCTGCACACTGGAGTCAAACCTCATCACTGCGAGCAGTGTGGAAAGGAGTTCAGGACGCCGCAGAACTACCACCGCCACCTGCTAATCCACACCGGAGAGAAACCGTACCAGTGCAGCGTGTGCAGTCGCAAGTTCAGGCAGTCCAACCAGCTCAAGTCTCACATGCAGATC
>NC_055690.1:37679514-37793493 GCF_017639745.1 Melanotaenia boesemani | reverse complement strand
CACATGCAGATCCACACGGGCATCAAGCTGTACTCCTGTGGGCACTGCCAGCAGGGGTTTTCTGACTCCCGGCAGCTGAAGAAGCACCACTGTGGAGACGGGGATGGAGACAGGGACGAGAGCACAGTCGGAAGCAAAGAGAGGTCTTCACCTGGACGGATTCGAACCTGCTGTGACTCGGTTCCAGAGCTGTTCTGTTGTGGTTAATCTATCAGTTTTTTAAATAACCCCGTGTCGAGAAAATGAGTTTAAGCCATTGAGGTGTAAACAGGAGGAAAAACCTTTAAAACTTTAATAAAATATTAAAAAAACTCAGTTGAAAGTAAGTTGTGTCTATTTCAACAACAGTTTGAATATTGTTGATTGAGAATGAGATTGTTTCAGTTTATTACAGAAATGTAAAGAAAGATTAAATATACATTTGATTTCAAGATTCATTATAGTTACAGTTTCTGCTTGGTCCTTTTAATCATCATCATCATCAACGTGAACCTCATCTGAACTGCTCAGTTTTCTTTACAGAAATCTGTCCATCAGATTCATCATGTAGACTTATTACCATTCTCCTCTTAAAACTGGTCAATATAGATTTCTTCCTGAGTTGTAAGGACCTCCCAGGCAGCTCATTTCACTGTTTAGGTGCTGCCACCCTAAAGGCCCGCTTGCTCTGAGATTCCTGCTAGTCCTGGGCACACATCAGGAGGAGAGTATCTTTGAATTGATCGTATAGCATTATTAAAAATGAATGTCCTCCCACCGCCTATTGGTATCCCTTACAATGCTACCGCATACATACCCTTAAAAATCTTCAAAACTATACACAGGGCTATAGGTGCATTTGTTTGGAACAATGGGAGTCCGAGAATGGAATTACCAAAAAACTTCAGTTACCTATAAAGAAAGGGTGGACTTAAAATCCCTAAGTCTAGAAAGTCTGATCACTGGGCTTCTCAACTAAAAATTGTGTGTTAGAATGGAATCAAAAAAGGTCAGTTTTGCTTCCCAGATTTAGAAAGTATAGATATGGATAACAGTCACCTAGAGCACCTCCCGTTTATATGTTTTAACGAATATAAAAACTCAATTTAGTAATAATTATATATTAAAAATATATACAAAACTCTTACTGCCGTACGCCAACATTTCTGTCTCAACCAATATTCATTTTTAGGACCTATTGCGAACAATCCTGATTTTCATCAAATGTGTATTGATGCTGGATTTAAGGAATGGCAAAACAGCTGGTATAAAAAAAAATATCGGATCTATATTTAGATGACAGAATAAAGTCCTTTCACAATTACAAAATTAATTTAATCTCCACAAAACTCAGTTTTTCAGATATCTACAAATAAGAAGTTATTTAACTCCATTCCATATTACCAAACGGGTAAGAAAATAAATGTTTTAGATGATCTGTTACTAAAGACAATCGCAGTAAAAAGAGAAAATAATCACTTATATATATGATCATTTTTATAGTAAATAGCAATATTTGCATAAATTATTAAACAAAGCTGGGAAAAAGAACTTTGGGTCTCAACTGGATGACCAGATATGGAGTAAAGTACTGATAAATGCAAGACATATTACAAGATCTAATAAATCCTATGAAACACAATATAAAAATTATTAATAAACTGCATGTGGCTCCTGTAATTCGAAGTATGATAATACATGTACCAAAATACGTCAAAAATGTCAAAAAGAACAGGAACTTACTTTCACCTAATATGGTCATGTCCTATCATTTACTTCATTCTGGTCTTCAGTCCTTATGGAAACTGAGAAATATACTGGTATGAAACTGCCAATGGACCCAAAGTACTGTATTCTTGGTATTAACAGACTACCGATCAAAGAAACAAAGTTACTGTCTATAATGTTGTATGTCGCATCGTCTATCTATATTTCATGTCTGGATAAAAAGACCACCCTCCTACATTATCTCTGTGGCATGAAAAACTGATGGCACTGTTACCATATGAAAGACACATGTACAGTGTACTGGATGCTCTATGGACAAACTTGTAAAAGACTGGGTCACCCCTGAGTGTGTATTTTGGTTCTGAATGGAAGACAATAACATGCATAAAACATGAATAGACAATAAGAGACAAAAAAATAACACAAATACCACTTGTCACCCCGCAATATGTATGTATTTAAAATTATTTACTTTATAATTTTAGTTAACTTATTTATATATTTTTATTTCTTTTGTATGTACGAGGGAAGTGAGATGGTAGGGACGTACTACTGTATTTTCCTTTCATTATTTATGTAAATGTGTTCCTTTTTTTTTCTTCTTCTTTTCTTTTCCTTCTTTTTTTGTCTTGTTGTTATAACTCATCCAAAATACTTGAAAATAAAGAGTTTTAAAAAAAAAGGAGGAGTTGGTCAGCCAACCTGAGATCTTGAGAAGGTGTGGAAGGATGGAGGAGCTCAGATGTACAACAGGGCGGTATCATTTTAACAAAGGCAATAAAGCAATTTAAAAAGGATCCTGAAGTGCACGGGCAGCCAGTGAAGAGAAGATAAAACCGGGGTGACGTGCTCATACATGCGTGTGCCAGTTAAAAGACGTGCAGCTGCAATTTGTACAAGCTTGCAGTCAAGAAATAAAGGACTGACCTGCCCCAAAATAAAGTGGCATTGTAGTAATCCAGCTGGGTGGTTACAAAAGCATGGATTACCATCTCAAGGTGCTTAATTTTGGCCAGTTGCCTCAGTGGAAGAAACCAGATCCTACAACTGACCGGAATCCAGCTTTTAAGCTTTAGTTCGAATCCATTTTCATACCCAGGTTTTACAAAAGATCACTGTCCAAAAGTTAATGTCCTTCAAACATGTTTGCAGAGCTCACAAAAAGCCCCTTCTTTAAAGGGAAATATAGATAAATGCTAGTGTCATTACCAGATTAGTGGTGTTATTAACCAGGTTAGTGGTGTTATTACCAGGTTAGTGGTGTTATTAACCAGGTTAGTGGTATTACCAGATTAGTGGTGTTATTAACCAGGTTAGTGGTGTTTATTAACCAGGTTAGTGGTAATTACCAGGTTAGTGTGTTATTAACCAGATTAGTGGTGTTATTAATCAGGTTAGTGGTATTACCAGGTTAGTGGTGTTATTAACCAGGTTTAGTAGGTATTACCAGGTTAGTGGTGTTATTAACCAGATTAGTGGTGTTATTAACCAGGTTAGTGGGTATTACCCGGTTAGTGGTGTTATTACCAGATTAGTGGTGTTATTAAACAGGTTAGTGGTATTACCAGGTTAGTGGTTGTTATTACCAGATTAGTGGTGTTATTAAACAGGTTAGTGGTGTTATTAACCAGGTTAGTGGTATTACCAGGTTAGTGGTGTTATTAACCAGATTAGTGGTGTTATTAAACCAGGTTAGTGGTGTTATTAACCAGGTTAGTGGTATTACCAGATTAGTGGTGTTATTAACCAGGTTAGTGGTATTACCAGGTTAGTGGTGTTACTAACCAGGTTAGTGGGTGTTATTAACCAGATTAGTGGTATTACCAGGTTAGTGGTGTTATTAACCAGGTTAGTGGTATTACCAGGTTAGAGGTGTTATTAACCAGATTAGTGGTGTTATTAACCAGGTTAGTGTGTTATTAACCAGGTTAGTGGTATTACCAGATTAGTGGTGTTATTAACCAGGTTAGTGGTATTACCAGGTTAGTGGTGTTATTAACCAGGTTAGTGGTATTACCAGGTTAGTGGTGTCATTAACCAGGTTTTTGTGATTTGTTTAGTTTTGTTTTAACGCTGATACTGTTGTTACTTCATAATTTTAATACTTAATAATTACCGAGTGTCCAGTGACCGTAGCAAGAGCCATGTAAAGGCTTGGCGCATGCTTATTGTGCCAGTCCACACTAACTACAGTAGGGATGGTGAAACCGAGGCCTTGTGAAACATCGAGTCAACTTTGACACAACTGCGTGAACTCGCCTCACTGTGTTGAAACATTTGACACGGTCACAGAGCGCCATCTGCTGGCTGTGGGTGGTGTGGTGCATCAAAGTTAAAAATGGTAAGGTTTTCCTCGCTGCATGTCCTGGCATCCCTGTCTCATCTTTGGTCAAGTGTTCAATAACAGAAACATTTTCTAACAGGTGTTAATATCTGCTTCTGTCTTTCATATAAATGGTCAAAGGAGGCTGTTAGGTAATACTGGTTTAGGTAACTAGGTTATGGTGTAATTTAAAGTTTGCCAATCTGTAATGACAGCAGTCGGCTACTAGCACCTGCATCTGTATTAGAAAATGGGAACATTTGAGGGAAAGGGTGCTGGTGCAGCAGGAGTGATTGTGTTAGAGATTTCATACAGTTTGTATTAAAATGAATTATGAATTTGGCAAACAATGTGAAGTGTCAGTTTTCCATCCAGCCATTTCTACTACTTATCCGGAGTCGGGTCTTGGGGCAGCTGCCTAAGCAGGGAAACCCAGGCTTTCCTCTCCCCAGCCACATTCACCAGCTCATCCGGAGGGTTCCCAAGGCGTTCCCAGGCCAGCCGCAAGATGTTAGTCCATCCAGCATGTCCTGGGTTTTCCTGGGGGCCTCCTTCCGGTGGGACGTGCCTGGAACACCTCACCAGGGAGGCGTCCAGGAAGCATCCTGACCAGATGGCCGAACCACCTCATCTGGCTCCTCTAGACGTGAAGGAGCGCCTTCTCCAAGTCCACAAAACCACATGTAGACTGGTTGAGCGAACTCCCATGCCCCTCAAAGGACCCTGGAGTGTGGAGCTGGTCCACTGTTCCACGACCGGGACAAAAACCCCACTGCTCCTCCTCAATCCGAGGTTCGACTATTTGATGAGCCCTCCTCTCCAGCACCCCTGAATAGACCATACCGGGGAGGCTGAGGAGTGTCATCCCCTGTAGTTGGAGCACACCCTCCAGTACCCCTTTTTGAAGAGGGGGACCACCACCCCAGTCTGCCAGTCCAGGGAACTGTCCCCTGATGTCCAATTGATGCTGCAGAGGCGTGTCAGCCAGGACAGCCCTACAGCATCCAGAGCCTTAAGGAACTCCAGGCGGACCTCATCCTCCTTGCCACTGAGGAGCTTTTTAACCACTTCAGGGACCTCAGCCCAGAGAATGGGAGAGCCAACACCAGGGTCCCCAGACTCTGCTTCCTCATTGGAATATGTATTGCTTGGTTTGAGAAGGTCATTGAAGTATTCCCTCCACTGCCTCACAAACGTCCCGAGTCGAGGTCAGCAGGCCCCCATCCCCACTGTACACACTGTTGACGGAGCACTGCTTTCCCCTCCTGAGCCGCCGGATGGTGGACCAGAATCTCCTCGAAGCCGTCCGTAAGTCATTCTCCATTGTCTCTCCAAACTCCTCCCACGCCCGTGTTTTTGCCTTAGCGACCACCGAAGCTGCATTTCACGTAATCTGCAGGCTAAGCGAAACGCAGCTTCAGTGGTCGCTAAGGCAAAAACTCGGGTGTCCCACAGGCCAAAAAGGCCCGATAGCACTCCTCCTTCAGCTTGACGGTATCCCTCGCTGCTGGTGTCCACCAACAAGTTTGGGGTTACCGCCACGACAGGCACCAACGACCCTGCTGCTACAGCTGCAGCTGGCTGCCTCGACAATAGAGGGCACGGAAACACAGCTCACTCGGATTCATTGTCCCCCGCCTCAACCCGGGACATGCTTGAATCTCTGCCAGAGATGGGAGTCGAAACTCTTTGTGACAGAGTACTCCACCAGACGTTCCCAGCAGACCCTCACAACACGCTTGAGTCCTGCCAGGCCTGACCAGCATCCTCCCCACCATCTGAGCCAACTCACCACCTGGTGATCACTTGACAGCTCCACCCCTCTCTTCACCTGAGTGGTCCAGACCATGCGGCACAAGTCCAACGATATGACTACAAAGTCAATCATCGAACTGCAGCCTAGAGTGTCCCAGGTGCCCAAGTGGACATGTGGACACTCTTATGCCTGAACAAGGTGTTCGTTATGGAGAGTCCATGATGAAACACAGAAGTCAACAACAAAACACCACTCCCAGGTCACAGCCCCTCCAGGTCTCGCTTTCCAAAAACCCCCTCCCAAGGACTCCCAAAAGGGTGAGTACTCTGAACTGCTGCTTGGTGCATAAGCAACAAACAACAATCAAGACCCGTCCCCCCACCTGAAGGTGGAGGGAGCTACCTTTTTGTCCACCGGGGCAATGAGCATGCCCACACCTGCTCGGTGCCTCTCACCGGGAGCAATTCCAGAATGGAAGAGGGTCCAGCCCCTTTCAAGCCCAAGCCCTATATTGAGGTGAGTCCAACTATATCTAGCCGGAACCACTCAGCCTCACGCACCAGCTAAGGCTCCTCCCCCTGCCAGAGAGGTGACATTCCACGTCCCTAGAGCTAGCTTCTGCAGTCAAGGATCAGATCACCAGGGTCCCCACCTCTGGCAGCCACCCAGCTGAGCCCCCAGAAGGGGGGCCCCATGTCACCCTTTCGAGCTGAGCCCCGACCGAGCCCCATGGGCAAAGGGCCCGGCCACCAAGCACTCGCCTCCGTGCCCCACCTCCAAGCCTGGCTCCGGAGGGGGGCCCCAGTGACTCACGTCCGGGCAAGGGAAACCTGGGTCCATGATTTGTTGTCATCATAGAGGTTGTTTTGAGCCGCACTTTGTCTGGTCCCTCCACTAGACACCTGTTTGCCATGGGTGACCCTACCAAGGGCATAAGCCCCAACAACATAGCCACTAGGATCATCAGGATATGCAAACTCTGCTATTCTAACAGTCATTTAGCAGACGCTTTTATCTTTTAACTCCTCCACCACGGTAAGGTGGCAGCTCAGGGAGGCGTAATCAAACTTTTATTATTTATTTTGATTTAAAAACGTATTATCTCAATAGTGTTAGGTTCAGTCTGCTCCTCTTCTGGCTTACTACTTCTCCAGCTTTGGTGAGGTTGCACCTGAAACAAGAAATAAACTGCAATTAACCAACTTTAAAACCATTCAAACAGAAAAGTCTGAGGAATAGACTTCCTCAGACTTGATATATATATATATGAAAGAAAGGAAAATATAGCCTACCTGTGATGTTGAAAGGCACCGCCCGCTTCGTCCTCTCACTGTCCAAGCTTGTTCAGCAGTTACCATGGCAACGGCATCTCGCACAGATGTTTGTTTCCCAAAAGCTAAAAATGTGAGGCTAATGTGATGTATGGTTGCTAGCAAGATCACCCCTCAGACATTTTCAGTTTACAATGCAGTTTAATCCATTTTATATCACTGACTAACAACCTCAGTCCCTTTGAATCCTCCGGTGCAGCTCAACACAAAATACGTCATACAAGGCCTCGGTTGGTGTGGTCACGTGACTTTTGTGATGCTGAAACAATGTATCGGAACAATGCTCGCAACACTTACGTGTCACATGCTCAAGCAGACTGACTCCAGCATAGAATAAGGCTAGATGCTTTATGGCGGAGCTTTGAATGTCATCACCGCAGCCATCTTGCCTACAGGCAACTCTCTTGCGGGATATGGGGTACCTGAGGGATCTGGGGGATGTGGGGGATCTGCACAAACGCAATTCTCTTATCTGGTTGAATCTTGGAAGATCCACCAGCGGTCTGGTTTCTTACTAAAGTCAACATGGTGAAATTGCAGCTTTCTCCATTGTTGCCGATTAATCCGATGATGATCTACCACCTGATGGCCCTAAAATCCAGGACCAGATCTACCACCTGCTGGCACTAAAAACCAGGATGAGATCAACCACCTGCGGGTCCTGGAGGTCTGGTGGTTCCAACAGAAGGCCCAGTAAGGCTCACCAGAAAAGGGTCCAGACAAAGACAGCCCATCAGACTGCCTGAGGTCCTACACAATTTCTTTTTTTTTTTTTTCATTTTGTTGTACCAGAGGTCATACTTTTATTCCTCAGGTGTACTTTTATTAATCAATTGTACTTTTATTCCTCAGGTTTACTTTTGTTCGTCAGGTATAATTTTCCCACATGTTACTATTTTTCCTCAGGTGGCACTTTTGTTCCTCAGGTGTACTTTTTCCTTCAGGTGTACTTTTGTTCCTCAGGTTTTCTTGTTTTCCTCAGTTCTGCTCGGGTTTACTTTTGTTCCTCAGTTGTACTTTTATTAATCAATTGTACTTTTATTCCTCTAGTTTTTCTTTTGTTCCCTTAGGTTTACTTTTATTCCTCAGGTTTACTTTATTTCCTCGGGTGTCCTTTTATTCATTAGGTGTACTTTTTTTCCTCAATTGTACTTTTTTTCCTCAATTGTACTTGTATTCCTCAGGTTTTTCTTTTGTACCCTTAGGTTTACTTTTATTCCTCGTGTGTACTTTTGTTCCTCAGGTGTACTTTTTTCCTTCAGGTGTACTTTTATTCCTCGGGTTTGCTTTTGTCCCACAGGTTTACTTTCACTTGTCACGTGTACTTCTTTTTCTCGACTGTACTTTTCTTCTTTGGGAATACTATTCTTCCTCAGTTGTACTTTTACTACTCAGTTGTACTTTTCTTTTTCGGGTGTACTTTTGTTCCTCAGGTGTACTTTTTCCCCTCAGGTATAATGTTTTTCCCCAGATGTACTATTAGTCCTCAGGCTGGGCTTTTCCTCCTTTCCGCTACTGTATTTTTCATGGAGTCACACAGTCGTGACATGTGGAGGAAAACTCTGGACGTTTCTTAACCAGGACTATACATTTGAAACCTTGATTTAATGAGCACATCTTAAGGTAAGTTGGAATATTCTTGATTTGTTCAATGATGTTTACTTGCTATTGTGATTTTTAAGCTGACTGAAGCTGTTTGGAAGTTATCTTGCTGCACTCGCATTGTTGCCATGGGAGCCAGCAGCATAACGTTATGGGATAAAACTTGAAGATAAGGTGGAATAATCATGTAATTAGATTATATTTAAATAATTATCTGCCAAGCCATCTTGATGAAACTGTTACAGGTTGGTACAGACAGAAAAGTGCAAGCGGAGGTGTTTGAGGATTACAGATGAAAAAACGTTTAAAGTTGATGGTTGAAGAAGCTTTTAAGTGTATTGTGCAGTCATTACTTGTAGAAAGTGAAGTTTGTTGAAGCTGCAGTAAACATTTCACAAGCATTTTCATAAGCTTCCATAAAGTTGATATTAAACCAGCCCGTTCTGTCATGATTTGACAAATACTTTGTATAACCTGTTTTTATTTTACATGGCTGGATTTTATCAAAAATGTTTCCATGTCACGTCTGTGTCACTGCACTGGCATCTGTTAGGCACATTAAAATTCATAGGAATATTCCAAACTCAACCTTTAAGTGTCCCTGGACTGACTGCAAAAGGACTTTCCAAAAATGTGGAGCTTTTAAATTGCATGTCTACAGACATCATAGAGAAGGGCATGTGGTTAGACCGATGTGGTGCAACTGAGCTGACATGTCGTGTTGACTTGTGTAGTGTCACTTCTGAGCATTTGACCTGTTTTTTCTCATCTGAAGATGCACATCAAAGAGGGGAAATGGTTGCTTGTCCATTCAGAGAATGTGAAACGCAGTTTCGTGTCTTATCCACATTCTCATCACATATGTCTAGAAAACACAGGCACAGTTCTGAGGACGGTCTACTTGGCACTGTTGTGGGGGCTTCATTTGCAAAACATCTCATAGGTACATCTCATGGGAGAACTGACAGGGATCAGTTAAATGGGCCTGACTCTTCCTAGTGATGCATGCAGTCAGAAATGTACCCAGAAAATATTGATGCCACAGTTTTTTAAACATTTATCCCTTTTCTACCTTAAACTGCAGCTAAGTTGTTACTTCCATCCTCTGTTATCCAGTCAAATTTTGAAGGTTTTCAAAAATACATGATATCAGCCAGTCACACATGTTTTTAAACTTAAAGAAAAACTGGTCACACGTGGAGTCTCAGAAGCTGACATTAGCAGTTACTGATGTCCTGAAAACGGAAGATTTATTAAGGGCCTGCAATACCAACACACTGAAAACTGACCAAAGAACAATTGTGTTTAAGAAAAGCTTTAACTATGTTGAGCCAGTGCCTATTTGTCTGGGACAAAATGAGACAAGCAATGAGTCTTTTGCTCAGTTTATTCCAATTAGGCAAACGATTGAGTCCTTCTTTAAAAGTGAGGGAGCAGTACAAACAAGTACACGCCCGGGGTTCATCTGATGATCATCATCATCATCAAACTTTATTACAGACTCGTAGTCCAAAACAACACACAACACAAAAAAAAAAAAAAAAAAAAAAGTTACTTAGGGCAGGCCTTGATAAATGTACACCACACACCCTACAGAAGACATCTATACCAGTGTCTCCATAACTGAGACTGGTAGCGTGTAACACTGAGTCTTATATTAGTCAGGCACATTATGATAGAATTACAACAGTCATTGACACGACAAATAAATGTATACATCAAATTCCTTAAAACTGCCTGAAAGGTTTTAAGCCCTGATGACACAAACAACTGACTTGCACTCTCCCATCTCGGTTTCTTCAGTAAAAGTCTGAGACAATCATTATACGCCACATTCAATTTGCGCATGCTTGCTCTTTTATAATTTGACCACAGATGTGAAGTGTATAAAGGTGTACAATAAGCTTTAAACAATGTCTTTTTCACCTCATCTGTACATGGACCAAACCTCCGGATGAGCATGTTAGCCTGTGCATACATCAGGCAACACTGTCTATAGATGTCCGCATCATCAGTCAGATCATCAGTAATAACATGACCTACATATTTACATTTGTTACAAACAGACAGAGTATTCCCACATAATGTAAACTGGGGAAATGTCAACCCTTTATCATCTTTTGTTCTACTGATCATAATGACACTCTTACTGGCATTATAAATGATATCATGTTCCATGCCATACTCAGAGCAGATGTTGAGAAGGTCTTGGAGACCAGCACTACCAGGACTGAATACAACAAGATCATCTGCATACATTAAATGATTTACAAGAGTCAGGCCAATACTACAGCCAGTTTTACATGCATTTAGTCTCTGTGACAGTTCATCCATAAACAGGTTGAAGAGACCAGGAGATAAAATCCCTCCCTGCTTCACTCCATTACTAACCCCGAATGGAGCTGACCGGTTACTCCCCCAACTTACCTGCATAACCTGGTGAGTGTACCAATAAGCCAGTATTCTCAGTATGTACTGAGGGACACCTCGCTGACTCATTTTAATAAACAGCTTCTTATGATTGACACGATCAAACGCTTTGGACGCATCAATAAAACACATAAGCACAGTAGAGTTCTGACTCCTATATTTTCTCACAATTTCTTTCAAAGCAAAGATACATAAGTCAGTACCATGTTTAGTTTTAAATCCAAATTGGTTATCTGAGGTATTAATTAGCCCTTGGATCCTACTTAACAGAATCTTTTCCAACACTTTGGACAAAATACTAGCCAGGGCAATAAGTCTGTAGTTGTCTGAACTACCCACTCGACCAGCTTTGTCCTTAATAACAGGGACCAGAGTGATAGACAGCAGTGAGTCAGGCAACACACCATGTACCATGCAGCTGGTAAAGCAGAGGGCCAGGAGAGGAGAGAGTCTAACACTGGCATGTTTCAGGTGATGATGTTTTCCAAGATGTGTGGATGGTGCTAATATTAAGGAGAACTTCTTGTTCAAGTCAGAGGCCTCATCACTTGTTTTGATATCGTTCCAGGATGCCTTTGAAGTGGTTAACCCTTTAGGATCTGGCAAGAAAAAGCACAAGATACTTGCCGTGTATCTCACTCTTGCTGATATTTTGCCACGGAATAGATCCAACATTGATCATATGCAACTTGTTCTTCTCTGTAAAGAGAAAGATTTCAAATATTTTGGTCAAGATTTAGTCATGGGTCCCCTTTCAAAGACCTGAAAGATCTTGAGGAAAGTGGCATTAAAATGCCTGATGGTGTCGCGACTGGAGTAAGGACCCGAGGAAGAGAGCAGAAACGACAGGAATGCAGTGAGAACTTTATTGTGTCGCTGATGAAGGCGGGCGGGACGGGATCCGTGTCGGACGAGGCGGAGAGCTGGCAGACGAATCCTCGGGAGGCAGCTGTGGTTTCCAGGCAGGGTACCTAAGAGAGAGCACAGGAGTGTTAGACATAATCACATGAACCAGGACATGGATGTGTTAGTGGCCTGTATACCACAAGATGTAGCAGCGATCCAGTGAAGACTGAAGATCAGTCTGGAGCTTATATGCAGGTGGAGTGATGAGCCTGATTCCTTCCAGCTGCGCAGCCTTAATCACCAGATCCGACTCTCATCAATACCAAGGAAGAAGGGAGGAGGAAGCACCGATGTGGGGAAACCAATGACAGATGGAACAGTATGTAAGGGAACCTTGTGAGCCACTGCAGGGACAACCTGGGTTCACACAGCTTTTTGTTGAGAATTTCAGTCGGGGCTTACATTTCTGTAGGTACTGTGAGATTCTTCTGTAAGTGGAGCCGTCAAGTTTGACTCTGTTCAGTGATCTGAATTATTTTCATGTATGCTGGTCATGATCGTTATCATCTGATCTTTCATTGTTCGTAAAGCATCTTGTCAGAGTAGATCACCACTTACCTTGAGCTGAATCAAATAATACATCGCATGTTGCCAGCATACAAAGTCCAGCAAATAATGAAGTTTAGCAACTGGTTTTACAACTCAGAGAGATTGTGGAGTTGATCTGTGCACCTTGTATTTCTACTGGCCAGATAGCAAGTTTAAGTGCTTATTGATGAATATTTGTGTTTCCTGATTACCCCATGAAGCCCAAACATCAGTCTCTGCCATTATCCTGAGCTTATTTTGCATTTTGGGCCACTTATTCATCTCTGGACATACAAACTTCAAGCAATGTGCATAAAAAGTTTCACAATTTCAAGAACCTTTCCTCAACTCTTGCAGAGAGACATCAGCTTTTTCAGGCTGTTCTGATGCTGGGAACTTTTTCCACCAGCTGTTGTAGTTGAGAAGGGTACCGAATTCATCTTGGGGGACTACAATGAAATCAGAGTCAGTTGCACATCACACCAGGGGCGTTGCTAGACATAAAGCTGTATGGAGGCACAGGCCCCCCCACTACATATCCGCTGTCTCCCATACACACACACACACACACTGCCCCATGCCACGTTCCTACCATAAATACTAACTGAGATATTAATGAGTGTAAGAACATATTTAAGCAACATGAAGACTTTCAACATGGCAGCAAAAGTATAAACACCACAACAAACGAGGTCAGAACTTTTCATACACACTCCACAGTAATGTTACTACCTGGTTTTCAGGGTGGTACTTCAACTCATTCTGAACAGTTTTTCATTTTTTCAGTATGAAAGCGTTCTGCCTATTTTATCAATCCCTCAAAGTGGTGGATCATCGACTGACTCAGCTTTAAGAAAGTTGTGTCTCGTTTGGATGGTCATCTGCTTCAGTTCAGCTTTGGTTGGAAGTGACTGGGTCACCTGGTTTAGAAGCTGTTGGACTTTTTTTCTTTTAAGAAAATATTAAAATCGCAATTAAATTTGAAGCAATTCAAAAGATTTGGCACCCTGTATGGAAACCAAAACATCTGTGTTATTTGTCTCTGTTTATGTCAGAAGTCTGCTTTTCCTTAGGATGAAAGTATTGTTTTATGTCCTTTTCATTGTTGATGGTCCCTAAACGAGACGCTAGTCACTCCAGAGCAAATATCTGTTGAAAATCCAACCTAAACCTGATTGACCGCGGTCTTACCGCGGTCTCTACTCGCTCCTTCCCTGTCTCTGCTTCAGTTGAAGAAGTTCCTGATGTCCGTCTACAGAAGCCACACAACAACATGTTTCACTTAGTTTAAGGTTATAAGGTTCCACTTATAAAAATATGTCATGGTTCTTCTAGTGAGGATTGGACTTCCCAGCTGCCCTGAACACACCCTCATTCCACACGCTAATTACTGATGTGCTTCACCTGCACGGTGCTCTTTAAATACCTGCTGGTGACAACTTCTCTCCACCAGATCGTCTTGGTTCTTCCTTGCACTTATCCAGCCGTTGTTCTGCCTGCCTGCCTGCCTGCCTGCCTGCCTGCCTGTCTGCCTGCCTGCCTGTCTGCCTGTCTGCCTGCCTGCCTGCCTGCCTGCCTGCCTGCCTGCCTGCCTGCCTGCCTGTCTGCCATTGACCTTGTTTTTTGGACCTGGATTCCCGTCTCTGCCTGCCCCCTGACTGGTAACTCTGTCTTGTTTGATTATTGGATTCCTGGATTACTGTCCTCTGGGCCGTTCTTTGGATTTGGATTCTGGACCACAGATTTATCTTCTCTGCCCCGATGGAGAGATTCAGAAGCACCTGCTTCTGTTGTTTGGAGTTCCTGACCCCCGCCAGTTATTCCCTCACTAACCTTTTCTCTATCCAGCAGTTGTCAACCCCACTCCAGCGGACTCCCTCCTGAATCTTCCAGTCCTGCCAGTTCGCTCTCACCGACTTCACAACAGTACCTGGTACATGGAGCTATATTATCCTGCATCATTGCCACAGACTCCCTGCCTTCTAACACCTGTTCTCATACCCCCACAGAAGAGCTGACCAAGTGAGACCGGATAGAACACCATTGCATATTCTCATTGTTCAATAAACCACTTTTTACCTTTCTGTGGAATACTGATTTTATTCAGTCCAATCTCCGGGTTTGTGACAAAATAATCTGTGTGGTTCACCTGCGGTGACGTGCACGGTGACGTGCACGGAGACGTGCAGATACAGAATCCGCATCCTGGATCCACCTGAGTTGGATCAACTGTCTGAGTTAACGCTCTGCTGTTTGACATGAAATATAGATCTGCTCTGTCTGAATTTGTATATGATGAATATTTATTATCGAAAATTAATCATAGCATTTATACTGGGACACAACTCATTTATCCTTGTCATGCCTGCTCCTTCCTCTCGGATGCGCTCCACCTGAGTACTAGTCACCGGTTACAGCACTACAATACCTAGAAACCCTCTGCTCTATCCATCTTTGATCACACCTTTTCTCTATCATCATCATCATCATCAGTTACTGCACCTGGTTGTCTACCTACTTATGCGTCCTGCACAGACTTCTAGATTGTGTTATATTCCTTATTTCTCTTTTGACCCACACCGGTCATTTCTGTGTTAGCAGCTTTATTAAATATTATTAACTCTCACCTGCGTTTGTGTCCAGCTTCTCTCTGGCTCAGCCTGACAATACTGGGACACAACTCATATAAACTGGGACACAACTCATATAAGCTGGGACACAACTCATTTATAGCGGAGCACAGCTCATTTATATCAGCTGCCTCTGGAAGGCCCAACAGGACTCCTTCTTCAGCTTGACAGCATCCCTTACTGCTGGTGTCCACCAACAAGTTCGGGGGTTACCGCCACGACAGGCACCGATGACCTTATGGCCACAGCTGTGGCTGGCCGCCTTAACAATAGAGACATGGAACACAGCTCGCTCGGATTCATGTGTCCCCCGCCTCACCTGGGACATTGTCGAAGCTCTGCCGGAGATGGGAGTTGAAACTCTTTCTGACAGAGGACTCTGCCAGACGTTCCCAGCAGACCCTCACAACACGCTTGGGTCTGCCAGGCCTGACCGGCATCCTCCCCCACTATCTGAGCCAACTCACCACCAGGTGGTGATCAGTTGACAGCTCCACCCCCCCCTGAATCCATTTTGTAACATATATTTACTGCTGAGCATGTCCCTGAAATGGTTGTTTATTGTCTTTCCCAAAGTCATAAAAGCTACTGCTGTGTTAAACAAAGTGACTTGCTTGATTACCATCCTTTGAATGAGTATACTGTCAGTGAAATAGCATTAATAGTTCTTCATCATACTATCCTTTTATTGCAGATCAGTTTCTACATTACGTGAAGAAATTCAGAGCATCATCCTCAAGACTTTGCCAAATTTCTCAGAGGAAACTCAAATGCTTCTTTTTTCAGACTTCAAAGTTCTGGTTTGGAATTGAAAGATGACTTAAAATATGTCCAGCAAGAAGATGTGGAGAGAGTGCTCGTTGGTGAAATGAAGGAAATATGAGGCTAAGCCCACACAGTGTCTCACGGTTTGTCAAAATATTGTGAGGCAACATCCCCAGAGTTTTGTTGATGTCTTTGCAGATGGTTCACTTATGGCCGGAGGTTATACATCACTCCTCATCCAAGTAAAAACACACAATGAAAATTTAAACCAGGATAGTATCTTTGCACGACACTGTGCTTCAAGGTCTTCTGGGTCCAGTTCTGGCAGCAAGAGGGGGCCTACTGACTCATACGGATGCACCAGATTTCATCCAGAACTTCCACCAGAAGAGACTGATGACACCATAGGACAAAAACGCCAAAGATTGGAGGAGATATTGTCATGGCCCACGTCTCCTCTCCTCATCTACTTCCGGATGCCCTTATTTGGAGACACCGATTAGGACGGCGCAGCTGTCAGACATCAGGCTCATCATTCATTCCACACATAAACCCCTGACGAACCTCCAGTCATCGCTGGATTATACTACAACCTGTGGTAACCAGTCGTGATCCAAGTCTTGCCTTTGTCTCTAGTCTGACTGTAACTAATGTGTGTTCTCTCACCTCAAGAACCCGACCCGGACTTCGCCTGTGTCTTTGAGGAAACCCGTCTGCCCGCTCCAGCCCGTCCTTCCAGCATTCTCATTCCTTTCCACCAACCAGTCACAATAAACCTGTGTTACCTTCTCCAAAGTACTCACGTTTCCTTGGATCCGCACCCTCGCCTTGACAGAATAATCCAGCCAAAAACATGGATCCAACGGAACAAGCCGGCGCCACTGCCAGGAAACCTGATGCTGGACACGAACTCCATTTTGCCGTGTCATCGCAGGGAAATCTGCTGGGCCAACACGCACAGGTTCTCAGATCACTCGGGGATGGCCAACTTGCTTTACAGGCCCAGCTGGACGATGTCACTCAGAAAATGTCCACCATACTAACCCATGTTTCTCAGCTCTCGGTTCCAGCAGACACGAATCCTGTCTTCGCTCCACCTCCGCCCACTCCTGCTCGGGAGGTACACGTACCGGATCCCAGGCCCTTCACCGGGGAACTGGGGAAGTGCAGAGGTTTCCTGCTCCAGTGTGCTCTGATCTTCAATCAGAAACCCCTCACCTACGCGACCGACAGTTCCAAGGTATCATTCACCATCGGTTTGCTCACTTCCCGAGCCCTGTCCTGGGCGGAAGCGTTTCTGGAGACCACGCCCATTTCCACTCTCACTTATCAGTCTTTTTCAGAGGAATTACTGAAGGTTTTTGACGGGCCCATTCGGGGTCGTGAGGCGGCCAAGAGGCTCATGTCCCTGCGTCAGGGAGCTCTGAGTGTGGCTGAGTTCTCGATCGACTTCCGTATCCTGGCCGCCGACTCGAAGTGGAACTCCGCAGCACTAACCGATCACTTCCTGAGTTGTTTGACAGATCCCCTCAAGGACGAGCTGGCAACCAGAGATCTCCCGGCAACTCTGGACGAACTCATCGACCTCACCATTCGGCTGGACAATCGCCTCCGGGAGAGACGGCGTGAACGTGGAAATCTGAACCTGGCTCCGCCCCCGCTGGCGTTCCCGACTCCTCCACGCCGACCGCCCCCTGTCGTCACCACGGAGTCCGAAGACGAACCTATGCAGGTGGGTCGAGCGCATCTATCCCCGACAGAACGACAGAGACGGCTGAGGGCTGGAGAATGCCTGTACTGTGGAGAGGCGGGGCATTTCCGCGCCTCCTGTCCGGTTCGGCCAAAAGATCTGGCCCGTCAGTCAAGGTCGGGGTTCTGACGGGCCCAACCCAGGCAAAGACCCAACTCCCGGCCACTATCGCCTTCGCAGATCAAGCCCTCTCTGTTCCGGCTCTAATTGACTCGGGCGCCGAGGACAGCTTTCTGGACATCCGTTTGGCAGAAGAAGCTGGGATACCTCTGATACCGCTGCCCAGTCCTATCACCGCCAAAGCCTTGGATGGCCGGACCCTCGCCCAGGTAACTCACACCACAGCACCAATAAAATTGAAACTGTCTGGCAACCACTCAGAACTAATCGAACTCAAGCTTATTACAGCTCCGGAATCCCCTCTAGTCCTTGGTCATCCCTGGCTGTCACTCCATAACCCTCAAATAAACTGGACAACCAGGACCATCTCGGGCTGGAGTGAGAACTGTCATCAGTCCTGCCTGCGATCCGCCATGCCCTCCACGAAGGCGGACAGCGGAGGAACAACAGCTCCAGATCTAACCAAGGTTCCCCACGAATATCATGACCTAGCCGCGGTCTTTAGTAAGCTTAAAGCCTCCTCTCTGCCACCTCACAGGCCCTATGACTGTGCCATCGATCTACTGCCCGGGTCCTCTTTGCCTAACAGCAGACTGTATAACATCTCCGGACCAGAAAGAGAGACGCTAGAAAAGTACATTCAGGAGTCCCTGGACACGGGCATTATCAGGCATTCATCCTCCCCCCTTGCCGCGGGCTTCTTTTTCATCACCAAAAAAGATAAAACCTTGCGGCCCTGCATTGACTATCGGGGGTTGAACAAGATCACCGTTCGCAATAAGTACCCGTTACCCCTGATTGACACAGCTTTTGACGCCTTGCTCAATTCCACAGTGTTCACCAAACTGGACCTCCGTAATGCCTACTACCTGGTCCGAGTGAGGGCAGGAGATGAGTGGAAGACGGCATTCAAGACTCCGCTCGGTCATTTTGAATATCTGGTCATGCCCTTCGGTCTCACAAACGCCCCAGCTGTATTCCAAGCCCTAGTGAACGACGTTCTCCGTGATTTCCTTAACCGGTTCGTTTTTGTTTACTTGGATGACATACTCATCTACTCTAACTCCCTGTCAGAACATAGAAAACATGTCCGTCAGGTGCTACAACGGCTCCTGGAAAATAAACTGTATGTCAAAGCGGAGAAATGCCATTTTCATTCAGACACAGTTGACTTTTTGGGCTACGTCTTTATGAGCGGGCAGATGAAGACTGATCCAGAAAAAGTAAAAGCGGTTCTGGAATGGCCTACACCCAACACAGTGAAGCAACTACAGCGCTTCTTGGGCTTCGCTAACTTCTACCGTCGCTTCATCAAGAACTTTAGCCTGCTGGCGGCCCCGCTTACCCGGTTAACATCTCCCAAAACACCCTTTCTCTGGTCTGACGAAGCAAACGCCGCCTTTCGGGGGCTGAAGGAGCGCTTCGCCTCAGCTCCGGTGCTCACTCAGCCCGATCCGTCCCGTCAGTTCGTGGTGGAGGTTGACGCCTCCGATACAGGGGTGGGAGCTGTTCTCTCCCAGCGGTCTGCGCAGTCCGGCGAATTACATCCGTGTGCCTTCTTTTCCCGACGTCTTTCCCCGGCAGAACGGAATTACGACGTCGGTGAACGTGAACTATTGGCGGTGAAGCTGGCCTTGGAAGCATGGCGACACTGGCTGGAGGGAGCGTCGCAGCCTTTCATCGTTTGGACCGACCATCGAAACCTGGAGTACATCCAGTCGGCCAAACGACTGAGTTCCCGGCAGGCCAGGTGGGCTCTGTTCTTTGGTCGCTTTAATTTCTCTTTGACTTACAGACCCGGCACCAAGAATGTCAAGCCCGACGCCCTATCTCGTCAGTTCAGCCCCGAGGGTCCTTCCACAGAGCCTGACACGATTCTGCCCGCCTCGTGTGTGATAGCTGCCGTCACATGGGAAGTCGAGCAGAATGTCAGAGATGCCCAGCGGACCCAGCCGGACCCAGGTACAGGTCCGCCCAATAGACTGTTTGTCCCAGATAATGTTCGTTCGCAGGTGATTCAGTGGGGACATTCATCCCGGGTGGCCTGCCACTCCGGCCGAACACGCACCTCTACCCTCATCAGACGGCGCTTTTGGTGGCCCACCTTAGACAAGGACGTCCGGGAGTACGTGGCTGCCTGTCCAGTCTGTGCACGCGGGAAGACCTCCTCTCAGCCTCCGGCGGGCCTCCTGCGTCCGCTCCCCGTCCCTGGGAGGCCCTGGTCGCACATCGCTTTGGACTTTGTCACAGGACTCCCTCCGTCACGGGGTAACACCACCATCCTCACCATCGTGGACAGGTTCTCCAAGGCCGCCCATCTTGTGGCGTTGCCCAAGTTGCCCTCGGCTTTGGAAACCGCTGACATCATGTCTTCTCAGGTCTTCCGCCTTCACGGCATCCCAGCTGACATCGTTTCTGACCGTGGTCCTCAGTTTGTGTCCCGGGTCTGGAGGGCGTTCTGCACCGAGCTGGGGGCCTCTGTCAGTCTCAGCTCTGGGTACCATCCTCAGACCAATGGCCAGGCGGAACGCCTGAATCAGGAGCTGGAATCCGCCCTGCGCTGTGTGGCTGCCAACAACCCATCCGCCTGGAGCAGCCACCTGTGCTGGGTGGAATATGCGCATAACTCCCACGTTTCCTCTGCCACAGGTCTCTCTCCCTTTGAGGCGTCCCTGGGGTACCAACCGCCTCTTTTCCCTGAGCAGGAGGCCGAGCTCGCGGTCCCATCCGTGCAACGACACCTGGGCCGGTGCCGTCGGCTGTGGAGGGCTGCCAGGGCGGCTTTGGTTCGGACTGTTGACCGGAACCGCCGGTGTGCTGACAGGCGCCGTGTCCCCGCACCTCCGTATCGCCCTGGGCAGCAGGTCTGGCTGTCCTCGCGGCACATCCCCCTGCGGACGGAGTCTCGCAAGCTGTCCCCCAGATTCCTGGGCCCCTTTGAGGTCCTGGAGGTGCGGAGTCCTGCTGTGGTTAAGCTGCGGCTGCCCCGGTCCATGCGCATTCACCCTGTCTTCCACGTCTCTCAACTCAAGCCGGTTTCATCCAGTCCGTTGGTCCCTCCGTCCGGGCCCCCTCCGCCCGCCCGGGTCGTTGACGGTGGTCCGGCTTTTTCGGTCCGCCGTCTCCTGGATGTCCGCCGCCGGGGTCGTGGGCTGCAGTACCTGGTGGACTGGGTGGGGTATGGCCCGGAGGAGCGTTCCTGGGTTCCCCGCTCTTTCATCCTGGACGATCACCTCATCCGGGATTTTCGTCGTCGCCAGGCTGGTGGGTCGCCTGGGGGCTCCCCTTGAGGGGGGGGCACTGTCATGGCCCACGTCTCCTCTCCTCATCTACTTCCGGATGCCCTTATTTGGAGACACCGATTAGGACGGCGCAGCTGTCAGACATCAGGCTCATCATTCATTCCACACATAAACCCCTGACGAACCTCCAGTCATCGCTGGATTATACTACAACCTGTGGTAACCAGTCGTGATCCAAGTCTTGCCTTTGTCTCTAGTCTGACTGTAACTAATGTGTGTTCTCTCACCTCAAGAACCCGACCCGGACTTCGCCTGTGTCTTTGAGGAAACCCGTCTGCCCGCTCCAGCCCGTCCTTCCAGCATTCTCATTCCTTTCCACCAACCAGTCACAATAAACCTGTGTTACCTTCTCCAAAGTACTCACGTTTCCTTGGATCCGCACCCTCGCCTTGACAGATATACACAAAGGTGCACGTGGCGTTGAAAGAGCAGAGGTCAGTAGTCCAGATGTTCTGCATGTTAAGCGATCACTGAATACTTCCAGAGCAAACAAAGATGTCCAGGCCACATTCTGCCAGGATGAGGATGCTGAGGTGTTGTCCAGCTACTGACGCCCACTTCGAAGAGAGCACAGATGGTCTCATCCTTTCCACAGATGTTAGTTTTGTATATTTATTTATGTATTGTTGTAATATTTATTCTGATATATTTCACCACTTATCCTGGAAAACTATGTTATCTCTCAAATTTCCATGTTCCTCTCAGTCATCTGCCACAGTGACTGATGTTGAGACCTTCAGGCTTTGACTCCACGCTTAATACTGCTTTGTAAGTATACTGTTAATTTACATAAACTGCAAGTTTCAATGACTGTTTTTATTTTTCAGTCCTTGTGTCATGATACAACCAGGAAATGCAGGTAATAGCTCAGCAAACCACCAGGTTCATTCAAGACATGAAAAGAGCTTTTGGTTTTGTTTTTTTTTAAGCATATGAAGCACATCTTGTAATAGTTGAGCTCATTGGTAGCCAGTTAATAAATAAGGCCAACGTTCAGTCACATAAGTTCAGTCCACAAAACTGAACTAAAAGAATTAAGGGAAGTAGATCCCAAAACTACGGAAGCGTCCAGCTGCCACAGCCATGAAAAAAATATCGAAGCAGTTTCTCGTTAAAACGAGATAGATTCTCGTTATAACGAGATATAAATCACGTTTTAACGAGATGTATTTATCTCGTTATAACGAGAATCTTTCTCGTTATAACGAGATAAGTTAAAAATGTATTTATCTCGTTATAACGTGATAAGTTTATTATAAGAACATAGCCTGTACTGTATGCAGATGTTGTTACGACCTATATTGGAGCAAAATACATTTCATGGAAAATATACTCATCAAGCAGAAACTTTTCAGTTCTTTGTGACAATGATTAATTGTTCTACTCTGGTTTATTGCTGTACAGAAATGTGGGACAGTTATGAGAAACACGTAGGTCACCTGCCTGCGCACAGTGAGACGGTGGGTGCCTGTGTGTCTGAATTGCCACAGAGCAGGCATCCCCAACTTGGGACCTCTTGAGCCAGTGTCCTGCAGGTTTTCAGTATGTCCATACTGCAGCACACCTGACTCAAATAATGGTTCGTTAAGAGGCTGGTGCAGACCTGGTTTATTCTTGCACACAAGACCGTTATAAGCAACACGGTGCGTCACCTGTCTGCATGCAGTGAGACGGTGCGTGCATGTGTCTGAGTGACAATAGGGTGTGCGCGCTGCTTTCAGTTAATAATATGTTGTCTCCTGACAATAAAAATGAAAATTATAAAGGCTTTATGCACCGCTGGGACTGGGAGAAATAAGTTGCCGACATAAAGACGTGGTCCTGTCTACTTAAAGAGTGCAACGTCAACAAGTGTCCTCCAAGCTTCATCAAATCTCTCCAATGAAGTAAAACTTAATCCCATGTAGTAAATTAGGAATTTCTCTGGAAATAATAAACCACACTGAAAACCTTCAGGACACTGGCTCAAGAGGTCCCAGGTTGGGGATGCCTGCTCTGTGGCAATTCATACGCACAGGCACGCACCGTCTCACTGTGCGCAGGCAGGTGACCTACGTGTTTCTCATAACTGTCCCACATTTCTGTACAGCAATAAACCAGAGTAGAACAATTAATCATTGTCACAAAGAACTGAAAAGTTTCTGCTTGATGAGTATATTTTCCATGAAATGTATTTTGCTCCAATATAGGTCGTAACAACATCTGCATACAGTACAGGCTATGTTCTTATAATAAACTTATCACGTTATAACGTGATAAATACATTTTTAACTTATCTCGTTATAACGAGAAAGATTCTCGTTATAACGAGATAAATACATCTCGTTAAAACGTGATTTATATCTCGTTATAACGAGAATCTATCTCGTTATAACGAGATAGATTCTCGTTATAACGAGAATCTATCTCGTTATAACGAGAAACTGCTTCGATATTTTTTTCATGGCTGTGGCAGCTGGACGCTTCCGTACAAAACATTTGTCAAAGATTACCAACAAATTTCTATGTAGTTTTCCCAAGCGTTCAAGATGAGTGCCAATGAGATGCCTCAGCGTCAGGACAACATTCATTCTGCCTGTAGAAACCCTTATTTTTAAGTTTGAGAGCATAATTCCTGAGAGTGAGTAGGAATCTTATAAAAGAAGGCAAAACTGGAAAATGAGTCAAGATGACCATAACTTGGGCAAAAAAAGCAAATCTGATTGTGGTTTAAGACTTCTTGCACAGTTTACAGTAACATGCAGATGAGCTAAGCTGTCATCTTATGTGCTGTAATTCATTTCTTATGTCAGTGGATGTTATTTAAGAAATTTTACAGAAAGTAATTTATAGAAGTCACAATTCTTGTTGTATTGACTTTAAATGTTATTTTCAGGTGGAAAAGACCGTACACTGTAAAATGAAATTTTGCCTGTTTGTTATTTTAGCATGTTATTTTTTGTTACTTTGACTAAGGATTACTTAAGTTGTTGTTACAATATGAAATAATTAGTTAAAAAATGCTCAACTTCAAAATAAATGATAAATTGACAATCCAACTTTAACTAAACTAGAATTTTATGTCAACTTGACTTTAGAAGCGGGCACAGCAACATGCGTACGTCATCGCGTTTTCTAACGTTTTTCAACTGCATTATGGGCAAATCGCGGCATTTCACCCCCCATCTGACCCACTCCACCTGCCTTCAGATGTCCGACTTCTCTTCACCATTTTTGCAACGCAGTTGGTGATTTTAATTCGATATTTTGAGGATTTGTATTTCAACCCTAACCCTAACCTGTTATTGGAGCAGCGGAAAGACTAACCGAGACGGTTTTGGTAAGTTTTATTTTCTTTCTGTCGAGTTTGATTGTTAGGAGAATAAGGCTAAAGCTAGGTGAACGAGCAGATGGTGTACTGCAGTTAAATTTATTATTATTTTCTTTTTAACACGAAAATGACTGTGGATGTACTTTGTATTTTGACTTCTTGTGAGTGTTTACGGTTACTTATTGAAATCAGTTGGCTTGCAACGTGCTGTGAAGTTGGCGTGGGGGGAGGGGGAGGGGCACGCTAAGGGGAGGTTGTGTCGCATTTGCAACGGTACACCTGCATGTGGCCACACCGTCGCCATAATGCCAAATGTTTATGCTGTATTTAGAAGTAACTCCGCTAAAGCAATGAGCACATTTATTGTTAAAATATGTCAGTAATTAAGATTAAAAATTTATTAATTCCACATTGGGAAAATTCACTTGTTGCAGCAGCTGTAGGCAGAGAAAAATCGGTAAAAATAAAATAAAATAAAAATGTATATTTCACTATACTAAAAAGGCTTAAAGTCACATTTAACAGAATTAATTCTTGGCTGAAGGGAGCTGACTTTGCTGATACCAAGTTTAGCCAAATGAAAAAAAAAATGATGAAAAAATGAACAGTTTTGTTCAAGCAATATTATTAGGATGCTGAGCGATGGATGACAAAGTCATTTCCCTGGTTTCAGTTGATCAAAAATGAAAGCTTAGTTTAACATTGTGTGTCACTGTTTTACTCTGATTTTGCTCAACCCTACTGATGCATGGAAAATATATTTGAAGTCTGCTAAAAATAAAAGTAGTAGTAAGCAGTGCTTGAGAAACAGTGGATTGACTGGAGTCAAGATGTTGACACTTTGCAGAACACAGGAATTACTGGTCCACCACTAATTTAAAGGGTGCTTGGTGGTATGAAAATACTACTTGAAACAAAAAAGCTCAAACGATCAATATTGTGACGAAAAATGTTTATAAAAATATATAAAAAAATGTAACTTTTGCATGTGCTTGCATGGAGTCACAACTGAATCTTTGTTCCCTAACGTTTCCCCCCTCCCCCATAGGTCCACATGACAACGACTGGGACATTTCCACTTTTGTGTTTGTTTTATGTTGAATGAAGTGGACTTGTAAACTCTGTACTTATTTCTGTGGAAATCAAAAGAGAATCATAGAACATTACCAAAGTATCCACAGACATTACGGAAGAAATTGTCCTTTACCCTGCATTTACAAAGACTGTGCACAGTATTTTAGAACTAAACAATCCCTTCAGGTCCACTTGAGGGATCATGGGGTTGGAGAAGGGAATAGTGGACTTTCTAGCTTTAAACTAAAATGCTTACTGTGTGAATTTAAAGAGGCAGTTGGTGTAAAGCAGTACATTGCTCATCTTGGAAGGCATTTGAGGAATAGGGAAATTGTTACATGCCCATTTAATCACTGTGCTTTCAAATCAAATGTTTTTTCTAGTTTTACATCACATAAATGTCGTTGTCACCCAGACTGTACTGTAAAAGACTTTAAGACAGAGATTACAGTCCAAGAATGTGATGGTAATGATTTGGTTGAATGTGAACCTGCTGAATCGTTAGATTTTACTGACAGTGAATGTCATGTGCCACTGGAGGATAATTCAAATAGTGAACCAGAGTACCCTGACATCACAAAAAATATTCAGCAAAGACTTGCCTCATTGCTTCTGCGCATGCAAGCAGTCTTGCATGTTTCCAAGTCAGCTACTCAGGAGATAGTAAGTGAATTTTATGACATTGGTGTTTTGGTTGGTGAATTAAATGAGTGTACAGTCAAACAGGTACTAAAGCAGCACAGTTATCACATTGATGAAAACACAATAACTTTGGTAACAGATGCCTTACACAGTCTTAGTCCCCTCAGCTCCATTTCCCAGAGTGGATGTTTAGGTTCAGAACAAAAAAGGCTGTCCTATTTCAAAGAAAAATTTGGTGTCATTGACCCAGTTGAGTATGTCTTAGATTTGCGCTCTAAGAAAACCTTTGTTTATGTCCCTGTTCTAAAAACACTGCAAAAATTGTTAAATAGGGGTGATATTATTGACAAGATTTTAGAAGAGCCCAACACAGAAACACAACCTGGCCATTACAGCACTTCGTTTGACGGGTCATATTTCAAGGAGAACCCCCTTCTGTCTGGGGAAGACCTGAGTATTTCCTTAGCTCTGTATATTGATGACTTTGAGATCTGTAACCCTCTAGGCACCTCAAGAAAAAAACATAAATTGTGTGCATTATATTGGGTAATAGCAAATTTACCATTTAAATACAGATCTTCATTGTCTAGCATATACCTTGCTCTTTTGTGTAGAAGTGACAATGTTAAGACATTTGGATATGAAAGAATTGTCGAACCACTTTTGAGAGATCTCAGATTGCTTGAAGACCAAGGGATTTACATCAGTAGGTTGGGAACCAGTGTTAGAGGAACTGTGTTGTATGTGTCCTCTGATAATTTGGGAGCACATTCACTGGCTGGTTTTCAGGAGTCCTTTAATGTTGACAAGTTTTGTCGTTTTTGTTTAGCCAGTCGTAGTGATATACAGAGTTGTTCTGTCCAGAGTAACTCTTTTGTTTTGAGAACCAAAGAGTCCTACAATCAGAATGTTTCTAAGCTCAGAGCAAATGAGAACTTGAAAAGTGTTGAAGGAGTGAAAAGAGACTGTGTGCTAAACAAATTATCTTACTTTCACTGTATTACAGGGTTCCCCCCTGACTTTTTACATGATCTTTTCGAAGGCATTGTTCCTTTGGAGCTCTGTTTGTGTTTGAAGAAATTCATTAGACAGGGGTATTTCACTTTTGATTATTTGAACACTGTTATACAGTGCTTCCCCTATAAATTTTCTGACAGAACTAACTGTCCACAGAAGATTTCAGAGAAAGCACTTGTGAGTGAAACTATTGGAGGCAATGGCCACGAGAACTGGACTCTTTTGAGGTTGCTGCCTCTTCTCATAGGTGATGTTGTACCTAAAAATGATGATGCATGGTGTGTAATTCTGGAACTTAAAGACATTGTGGAACTTTTGGCATCCTCTTGTTTTACAGATGAAAGTTTGTGTTATCTTGAAGCCAAAATAAGTGAGCACAGGAAACTGTTACTGGATGTGTTTCCAGACCTGAAGCTCAAACCTAAACACCATTTTCTCGAACACTACCCTCATTTAATCCGCTGCTTTGGACCAGTGGTTGATTTTTGGACATTACGTTTTGAAGCTAAACATAGCTTTTTCAAGAAGGTGGTTCGTGATGTCAATAATTTCAAAAACATCCTGTTGACATTGTCCCTCAGGCATGAACTTATGTTGGCATACTACTTGGACATGCCCAGCCTGTTTAAACCAACACTGGCACTGACAGGAACATCAACTGTTTCACTGGACATTCTAGCCTCCTCAGTCCGGCAAGTGATTGAAAAGAAATGTGGACACTTGAGTAGTGTTTCAATGGCCACAACTGCACATGTACATGGAACAAGATACACCAAAGGAATGTTTGTGTCAATTGGAAATACAAGTGGACTTCCTGATTTTTGTAAGATTCACCATGTGTTGTTTATATGCAACAAGCTTTTCTTTGTTGTTGAACCTTTCTCAGCATGGTATCTGGAGCACCTTAGGTGTTATGAAGTCTGCAAAAGAGACCCTACCCATCTGATGGCAGCTGAACCTGAAGAGCTCAACCACTACACTCCATTGTCTGCATACATGGTGCACGGCCGGCTTCTGGTTTCACCAAAGGCATTCCTTATACAGTAAGGTAATCATCAGATTCATAATTTTATTTTTATTTATTTCCTCTAAATATGGAAGTAAATATATTGATGCAACGATTGTTCTGTGAAGATGTAACTAAAGTTTAGGCTTTGTATAAAAATCATTTTTGTTTTTCAGCTTGCTCTGCATCTCCTGAGCTGTATCACCTTGGTACACCCGTTCTGCAAAGCTACTCTTACAAAATAAAGGTATGTTTTGAAAGTTCTTTATAGCTCAGTAATGACCTGACAAGATTTTGACTCACTGCCTTTTTTTCATTTTTTTAGACCGTTTCATCATGCTGCTGCGCATTATCTTGTCTGAAGATGACATTAGAAAGATTACCATTGAGAGCTTGCCTGAGACCATTGATGACTTTTACTCACTCATAAAGATGAAGCTTGGATTGGAAGGGGACCTTGTGGTTCAGTATCAAGACCCTGAATTTGATAATGAGATGTGCAACTTAAGTAGTGTGTCAGAGCTTCCTAAAGATAGAGCTACTTTGAAAGTGTTCACCAAGGCTTGTGTGTCATACCACACAGACTCCACTCTAGACACAGCAAGTCTGTCATCATCTTCCCATGATGAAGGCCCTGGCACTTCAACTCGGCAGCTGCCTCAACCATTCATCATTCCTACCTTTTCTTTTGATGTTGAGCTAAAATTGAGACAAGGAAATGAAGCCTACCATAGAGATGGGACCCTTCTTGACATATCAAAAGACATGAAGTCAGACATATTAGACAAGTTAGCAGAAGCCATATATGTTCACAACCCCTACCCTACACGTGAAGAATATGATCAAGTGGCCCAAGCTCTTATCAGTAAGCATCCTTGTCTGAAGGAACCCGGTTCTATCAGTGGGTGGTATTGTTGGAAGTTCAGTTTAAAGTTTAAAATGGGCAACTTCCGGCAGAAGTTGCGAGTGGCTGGATGCTCTGAGCTTAAAGTCAATGCACGTTCTTCTGGAACATCAAATCCAAAAACCCTGAAGAGGCCCAAAAAGTCAGAAGTTAATTTTCTGCCAGATTTTCCAGAAGGGACAGCTGAAAGTCATCTTGACATGGAGAGATCAGCCATGGCCAATGAGATGAAGAAAAGAAAGATTGACTGGAAGCAAATTGGTGATATGATGAAAAAAACTTTTCCTTTACGAAGAAAAGAGATTGTGGTAGAAGAACCACTTGTGGCAGAAGTCAAAGAAAGATGGCCAGCCTTGTTCTCTGAGCAGCAGGTGCACCTTCTGTTTGATGCTTGTTTTCAAATGAGATTTTGCTCAGTCATAATCATATGTCGATTATTTCAAAGAGGGTTTATCAGGTAGTTTGTATAACCTGCGCATTACCTACAGTACATGGACCCAGGTTTGGAGAATCAGCATGAGTCTCAAGTATTGGAAGTTAACCAGTGTACTGCTTCAAATGTGTAACATCAAACACATTTTAGACAACGAAAGTGTTTAGTTTAAGTGGATGCTATATTATAGAAGGTTATAGCCATTTTGCTGAGCTTTTGCACTCCTCTGTATTTCAAAAATGCAGTGAAACTATTATTTATTGTACATGATACACCACTTATTGAAAAGTACACCAAGCTCACAATTTGTCTTGTATTTCACTTTTTCAGTCTAAACACTTTCCTAAAGCACACTGACTGACCCTCTGTTCTTGCCTACAACAGATTGAAGCAGAATTTGCTCGCGTGACATCTGTTAGCCTGAAAGGTTCCCTCTATGCTGGGCTAGATCAGTATCTGGTGAGGTTCCTGGAGCTGTACAATGCAAAAAGTGGGATTGTTGGTCTGCAGAGGCTCACAAAAAGTCTTGCTGATGATGTAAGTGTAGTACTTTTTTTTTTCTTCCATGTCTCACACATTTGTTGTTACCATCTTCTTGCCCATAATGTGTATTTGTATGGCTCTCATAACTAATCTGAACACCAAATATTCTCAGGAGAGAGTCCTGTCTTTTACTTTCCCTTTTTTCTGTGTACCTGTCCCACGAGCTGTCTGTATCAGGGATTCCAGTTTGTGGCACAGATAATGCACTGCTATACATTGTTTTGAAATATTCCCAAACCAACTGCTACTGCAAAGATTGAGGAAATAATTTGCAATTGGCAATGAAATTGTAATTTCACCTTCCCTTTTCCTGATCTCTTTTTCAATCTAAACAAAATCAATGGTATTCAGATACAGGCAGCAGCTTGGACCCAGTAATAGTATTCAAAAGTATGTTACATCCTGACTTGGATTCTTGGAGGATCTGATTAGGCATGATCAAATTGTAATATGAATTACATCATTAAACCGGCCTAAATCTGTTCAATGCTATTCCTGCTCTTGTCATGGAATCCAGACACAAACAGCTATATTTTTTAAATATTTTTTTCATTTTAATCAGAGCTCCATACTGAAGAAGAGGACTGTTCTTCTGCTGGGCCTTCCTTATTTTCTCAAGGAGGATCCCTCATGCCTTTTCAAGACTGTGCAGGTAAGCATTTTTTAATTTCTTGACTACAGTCGTCAGAAGTTATATTGAATTGTGTAAATCCTACAAAGTGACACACACCTAAACATACTTTCCTTTAAATTTGTATAGGCTACAGACAATGAGGATGTATTTACAAAGGGAATGAAAGCTGGCATTGTGTTGGTGAAAGAAGGAGAAGACATCATTGATGTTTCAGTGGTCCTCGAGGAAGCAGTGTTCCTGTGTGATCTGAGGGATGTCCCAAATGCTGTTGCCATGCTGATGGGACTTCTTTTTGCCCTCAACATCGACTACCCAAAAAAACTGAGGTACACCTTTGAAGTCATTCAGAAGGTCCTCATGAACATTGGTGGAGGACAGTGTTCCTCTCTTGTGCATGGGTTACGAAACAGACTCCTTCGGACAACTGTTTAAGACTGTGCTCTGATAACTGCTCTCTGCCTGTTAAAATTGAATTTGATATTGACGTTTTTATTTGACATTTATTTTATCTGTTGCACACATTATTTTGAAATTCACAATTTCTCTTTGGTACATTACTAAATGAGCAAACATAATGGCACAGTTAGCAGCAGAACTTGTTCATTAGCATCTTTGTTCTCAGAGATTTTATTCCAAAAGAATTAGGGCAGTGTACACTATACAGATTCATTCAAAGGTTCTCAAGGATTTTGAATGTTGATACTTTTTCAGTTCTGCATTGTTTTAACAAAAAGACCGTTGTAAAAATATGGTGCCCTGAACTCTGATGTCTCATCTCATGCATGTCCATCGGCTGTAAAGTGGGAGATTCTGATTTACAGTTTAGGTCTTTTGTTATGGGGGTGGATGAGCTTTTTAGTTCTTGTCAAACTTCTGTCATCTTCCCCTTGTGGAGAAGCACGGTCAACAGGGTTCTTGATGTGGCCTCTTACTGACTTGATTTCATGGAGACACCCTTCTGTGTACATGTAAAGCCACTCAAGCCATGTCATGCCATGCTCACAAAAATAAATGTTGAATGTTCATTGATTGGTGGTTGTTAGTGTTCTCTTTAAACCAAGCTTGCAACACCCAACTATTGTAATCTACTGTAACATATACTATTTTCAATTGAAAATATTTTACTGAGTTTTTGGTATGTGACGTTTTGTATGATTAGGTTAGTTAGTTAGCCAGTCTGAAGTAAATCTTGAAGTTTAAACATCCAAAAATGAGTGACAAACACATTTAAATCAAATGTAATAAGACAAAGTTAACACAGCAGACCATAGTAGTTATGTTGATATAGATATTTAAGTCCAGATTAAGTTCAGTAAATTAAGGAATTTAATTCAAATGACCATACTATTTAAATTGACCTGAAGTAGACTTGCAAGTTCAACCAACTAAATGAAAGAGTACACTGCATTAACAAATCCATATTGATCAAACTAGAAGTAAAGGTCTATACAACTGACAATTTTAATTAAGGTGAACTAGATTTGCAAGTTTAAATAACTACTCTTAGGAGTTATATCAGCAAACAAATCGAAATCAAACAAACTAACACAGAGGTTTTTTCAACAGGGAATATCTAATCAAGATAACATAAGGTGATGTTAGAAGAACAATTTGTGTTTTTCCACCTAACTAAAAATTTTAAGGCAGCCCTTTGACTCATTTTTTTAAGTTGAAATGGCATGTTCAAATTTACAGTGTATGAAAGCTGTCACACAGTATGTGAGGGCACGTGTTTATGCTCGCTATGCTGCGTTCACGGCCCTGCGAGTAATTAAAAACTCCTGCGATCAGAGCAATGCGCTCTCTCGATTAAGAAATGCGCTGCTGAATTGATCAATGCACTCATCAAGGTATTTGGCAGTGACGTAGCTCCATGCTCATGGACTGAGTGGAATTTCATACAGGCTAGTGAGAACAAACCCCTCCAGCCCCCGAAAAGCATGGACGCAACTTGTCCCTGAATGTTCTTGAAGGATTTCTTTTATTTAGAATTACTGTATAAAAACAGCGTGTGGCTCTTTTAAACAGCCTCAGAGCCTCATCTTTATATTTCTGGAAAACATGTTTTAGTTCAGTTTAAGGCACCCACGACCTGAGAGTCTAACACTTCTATTTAGATTTGGACTGTTGAGGCAGAACGTCTGATTTATCCTGGCAGTGTGTGAAATATTGTGTTGATGCTGGTGCTCTGATTTAGCGCTAAAGAAAGTCATCTTTTAAAAATCTTTATAAAACAATGTGCACATGTTTTATATGATTTAGTTTAAAAGTGAAATATTTCGTGTTCACCTTGCATCATACGGATGCTTAATGTTGTTCTTTCCACAAATTCCACTAAAAAACAGTATTCTGTATTGAAAAGGCAGCAGTGTTGAGTGGTACAGCGCTTTATTTCCATTTATCTTCTATTTAATTCATCTTATTTCATTTCTAGATTTACTCAAAAGGAAGGGTCACAGTTAATGCTTCATTCAGAAAGTCTGTTGAGGCAAGAAATGTTACTCTGTCAAGGAATGAGGAGTCTGGTTCTGAAGTGAAGAATGATTACAAGTTTATTCGAACACTGAATAAAATACAAAGAATAGAAAGAATAGGAAGAATAGAAAGAATAGAATCGCAATTCCTGAGAGACTGTTCAGAGGTCTGACAGCACAGAGGTCTGAACAGAATCTGATAAGAAACATACAGGCAGCATCTTTTAAGCAGAATGATCACGTCACAGCACATCATATATCTTGTAAGATAAAAACAAAGAGACTGTCTGTTCCTCACACAGGATTAGACACTTATTGAGCACATAAACAACCCCAGTGACATTAAGACAGGATGCCCGGCCGGGTCATCCTGAGGCGCCTGGCTGGTATCAGATAAGTCACACAGGTCAGAGCGAACTGTTCTAAAGAATGCATGATAGCAACAGGCTACTCAGTATTAAACTTAATTACCAAGAACCTAAACAAGCTGTTTACCCTGAGAGGGATCAGTAGACATAATATAATAAAGGGAATAATATGAAATTTCCACAACAAGTCTTTGTGTTAGTTGACAGTATTATTTTACAAGGCAATTTCTTGTTTTTTAATGTGACTTATTTTGGACAACTACATGTCTTCCCCTCTATCATACTTATCAAAAAAGTTCAGGTTCAAGTGACTAACCCGCATGCTTTTTTAAATGGTCCATCAGGTAAAGGACTTTGTATCAGCTAATTTTTTACCTTTTTTTTTTCAAATAAATGCTGCTTGACATAATGAAACTTACCATTTCTAAGTCTTTTTTATGTTGCAACACACTAGTTAACAAATCTAGGATACCTATTTTATATTGAATATTAAGAATAAGAATATACTGTAAATTGAACAGCAATGCTGCTGTAGAAACGTCCAGCTGTTTACTGCAGTAACATACTGTAAAGTATACAGCAGGACGATGTATAATTAACGATGCTGCCAGTATTTTACTGTAATTAACAGTTTGTTACAGAACTGGTTTTCATCAAAGTCTTCCTGTAAAGAGGCTTATTGGTTTGATATGAAGCCACTGAAACTACCCTTTTGCTTTCCATGTTCCACCAATAACTAACAAATAATCACCTAAATTTGATTCCTAATTAACTGTTTTTTACTGATTTCACTGATTCCCTGTGCATCTCTATTCACACACTGTAGGAGCCATATGTGGGTTATTTATTTGCCCATATAAAGTATGTGTGGTGACATCACCGGTGATTGTGGGTGGCACCGTGGGTGTGTTGGCCTCATTAATGGGTACGCTTACCTGTGTCAGGTTTGGGCCTGGAGCATGGAGGCAGGGTGAGCTGGGGAAGATGTTTTTTTACCGTTATTGTCATCGTTACAGTCATTAACGCCACCTAAATGCATTGTTTCAACATATCTTTTCTCATCTTGAAGATCATCAGTGGAAGTAAACGCTTGTTTTCTAAGATCGTGATGGAGATGTGGAACAATAAACATCGTGACAAGTGCAAAGGTTCAGCATGATGCGTCTTCAGTGTAAACCCTCATGACTTAACCTTTCAGTTAGGTTTAGAATTTAAGTTTGTACAACACAATACTTGTTGACTTATTTGATAGATAGATAGATAGATAGATAGATAGACAACTTTATTTATCCCCGAAGGGAAATTGCGTTGTTACAGTAGTCCAGTGTCATACGTGGCATAACATGACCAGAAAACCAAAAACATGAACATAACACACACCAACACCCAGAAACCATGACAGAATTTGGACCACATTAGACAGCACTTGATGAAAACCTACAGCACCTAGGCTTTTCAAACCTGGACTGAAATATCCTAAACAACATCCAGATTCATTAAAACACAGTTTCTGATTTATGAAACTTTTATTCTCTTTGTGAAAATGAAAATTAGACTAATTTTATGACGATTTTGCCTTCTGGACTCCGTTAGACCAGATCCTCTGAAAAAACTACAGCACCTAGACTTTTCAAGACTTTCATCTTTCCACTTAAAAGGAGTATTTCTATTGTGCTGTGTGAAGCAGTAGCTGCATGACACAACTGAAGTTTTCCATCTTCATCAGCACAAAGAAGACGACATGACCCAGGCTTTATTCCATAAAAATATATTTTAAAATAATAAGGAAATAATGTGAGGGATAATGATATCATCCTGTTGAAGACAATCTTGTCTTCTGCTCCCTAATAGACACCAGGAAGCAGAAAAGCACACTATAATAATTTTGACATATCACATAGTTATAAATGGTAAATATGTCCCAGAGAAATTTGTTAATTTTTTGTTACATTTTATTAAAGGACCAAATAAAGGCCTCATATTAAGAAAATAATAAAAACTAAAAATACATTTTTTCACAAGTCGAGCATTAAAGGTTAAAACAACTGTTTATCTTTTGTTTTCACTGCTGTCGTCGAGCTTCACTAAAACCAGAGGAGCATTATAAAAAACTAGGCGAGCATACAGGCCTGTGTTGAGTCTGCAGAGTTTAAAGAAGAAAAATGCAAATTAGCTCACAACTATTTAAAGCCGTTCTGTTTCCTTTTTCTTCTTCTTCTTCCTTTATCCAAAACGCTTTACTTGTATGTCACATTCACCCATTCACAAACTGCTGGTAGAAGGCGCTTAACAACGAACCATCAGGAGCAATTAGGGGTTTGGTGTCTTGCTCAAGGACACCTCAACATGAGCTCTCTGGGCCGTGATCGAACCGGCAAACCTTGGGCTACAGGACGACCACTCTACCCACTGAGGCACGCCATCCACATGAGATCGGCCTGCTTCTGGAATTGGACTTCCATCAAGAGTTTTTATTAATTAAACGGGCTGCAGTAACATACCTGTGCCAGCAACGTACCTGTGTCTGTAGCTTACCTGTGCCAGTGGTGTACCTGTACCATTAGCGTACCTGTGCCAGTGGGGTACCTGTGTCTGTAGCGTACCTGTGCCAGTGGTGTACCTGTACCATTAGCGTACCTGTGCCAGTGGCGTATCTGTGCCAGTAGCATACCTGTGCCAGTGGCGTACCTCTGCCAGTAACGTACCTGTGCCAGTGGCGTACCTGTACTATTAGGGTACCTGTGCCAGTAGCATACCTGTGCCAGTAGTGTACCTGTGCCAGTAGCATACCTGTGCCAGTGGCGTACCAATGCCAGTGGCATATCTGTGCCAGTAGCGTACCTGTGCCAGTAGCATACCTGTGCCAGTGGCATACCGGTACTATTAGCGTACCTGTGCCAGTAGCATACCTGTGCCAGTGGCGTACTTGTGCCAGTGGCATACTTGTATCAGCAGCGTACCTGTGCCAGTGGTGTACTTGTGTCAGTAGCATACCTGTACCATTAGCGTACCTGTGCCAGTGGCATACCTGTACTATTAGCGTACCTATGCCAGTGGCATACTTGTGCCAGTGGCGTACTTGTGTCAGTAGCATACCTGTGCCAGTGGTGTACCTGTGCCAGTAGCGTACCTGTGCCAGTAGCATACCTGTGCCAGTAGCGTACCTGTGCCAGTAGCATACCTTTGCCAGTAACGTACCTGTGCCAGTAATGTACCTGTGCCAGTAACGTACCTGTGCCAGTAACGTACCTGTGCCAGTAGCGTACCTGTGCCAGTAGCATACCTTTGCCAGTAACGTACCTGTGCCAGTAACGTACCTGTGCCAGTAGCATACCTGTGCCAGTAGTGTACCTGTGCCAGTAGCGTACCTGTGCCAGTGGAGTACCTGTACCATTAGTGTACCTGTGCCAGTGGCATACCTGTACCTTTAGTGTATCTGCGCCAGTAGCATACCTGTGCCAGAGGTGTACTTGTGCCAGTGGCATACCTCTTCCAGTGGCGTATCTGTGCCAGTAACGTACCTGTGCCAGTAGCATTCCTGTGCCAGTGGCATACCTGTTCCAGTGGCGTATCTGTGCCAGTGGCATACCTGTTCCAGTGGCGTATCTGTGCCAGTGGTGTACCTGTGCCAGTAGCTTACCTGTGCCAGTAGCATACCTGTGCCAGTGGCATACCTGTGCCAGGGGCGTATCTGTGCCATTAGCGTACCTGTGCCAGTAGCATACCTGTGCCAGTGGCGTACTTGTGCCAGTGGCATACTTGTATCAGCAGCATACCTGTGCCAGTGGTGTACTTGTGTCAGTAGCATACCTGTACCATTAGCGTACCTGTGCCAGTGGCATACTTGTACTATTAGCGCACCTATGCCAGTGGCGTACTTGTGCCAGTGGCGTACTTGTGTCAGTAGCGTACCTGTGCCAGTAGCATACCTGTGCCAGTGGCATACCGGTACTATTAGCGTACCTGTACCATTAGCGTACCTGTGCCAGTGGCGTACCTATACCCTTAGCGAACCTGTGCCAATAGCGTACCTGTGCCAGTGGCGTACCTGTGCCAGTAGCATAACTGTGCCAGTGGCGTACTTGTATCAGTAGTGTTCCTGTGCCAGTGGTGTACTTGTGCCAGTGGCATACCTGTACCATTAGCGTACCTGTGTCCAGAAGTAAATCTTAAATCCCCAATATTTGTTTAATTTACAGTATCCAGTTTATTTTTTGCTTATTTTTTATGTGTAGCTTTTATTTAAAAACATATTGTTAGCATGATATTGGCATAATTTACTCATCTATCAAATCTGTTATTTCTTTTTTCCCTGGATGTGAGGATTTCTGTGATTTTCAGGCCGATGTTGACAAGTAGGCCAGTGAAAGTATTGAAGCTCTACTATGGTATTTATTAAGTATAACTTTATCTTCTGTAACATCACTACCTTATTGTTGCCACTTGGCTCATTTATTTTATTTATTGTTCCTCCACTTTAATGGAGGTTTATGTTATTTAATTCTGTTCAACTTGCTGACACGTTGACTTAGAACTTTTTTCACACAGGTGTGAACTAGCCGCTACCTGAGTGATGCAAACCACTCGGTGGTATTCCACAGACCGGGGGATACAACAAAACTGGCACTGGTCTGGAAGAAGCCCAGAAGCCTGATGTGTGGACACTCCCATCACAAACGTAAACATGGAGAAAAAAACTTGGGAAAAAAACCTGTATTGGCCATGTTTTCATGGTCGGATCAAGTATGGGTAGTAATTTACTAGGCATGGGCAAGAGTTCTGGGACTGCTTACCAGATAACATTAATAATTAATATTAATCCAGTTTATTAAAAGAAAACATTTTATTTTCTGCTCTACTACAAAGCAGCTGAAACCAAGGAAGAAAAGGCAAAATAATATTAAAAATACTGGTCAAATTCATTCCTGATGATGAACATGCAGAGGAACGGCTGAGGGTGAGCATGTATTTCATTAAATCTTGTGAAGCTCAAATACTTTAGGACATGTTCATTATACTGGCAAACTGTCCAGGATGAACCATGCCTCTCACCAGATAGTAGCTGGGATTGATGAAAATTCACAGTTTTCTTTCTTTTTATTTCTATTGTTCAGGCCATCGTCTCAGGTGAGGTCTCATTATACATTTGAGGAAAGGTGGGTACCATCTTTGACGATGATGCTCAGCTGGACAAGATAATGGCAGACTTGTCAGAGTTTCTTTCCAGCTGCAAACACCTGTCTCTTGAAGTCTCTTCCATGACCTGCAGGGACGGGGTCAGATTTAACCTAAATGTGCTGCTTTCAGAGGAAGGTCAGCAGGTAAACGGAGGAAGGATATACATTTGACCCGAATGATAACCTTCACTTAATAAAAATCAAATGCATAGAAATTAACTTTAAGGACAAGGACATTTTCCAGGTGATGGATGAAGGCTCCCAGAAACAAACTTCGACCAAACAAGGTAATTTTATTGTCTGTATATAAACTAGATGTAATCTCTTATTAAAGAGCATCTAATTTATAGATGCACTTCTATACAAAAGAAACTTTTATTGAAGTGGGGTGAAGAAGGTCTGGTCTGAACACAGATGGGAGGTCAGGAATGAGCAGGAGAGGAAGAGCGAGTCTGAAATATTTCATTCATGGGAAGGTAAGTCAGAAACAGAAACAGAAACAAACTTTCAAACAGGCTAATGAAGATGAAGCATGGACAAAAAATATCTCTATAAAATAATAATCTTTTATATAGTGAGAGGCGAGTGCTTGTCAGCCTAAAAATGGAGAAACGGAGCCTTCTTTTATAAAAATTGTGCAACTTACACTTTCAATTATTTCATTTTCACAAATAGAATATTGTTCAGGATATTTCAGTCCAGGTTTGAAGAGTCTAAGTGTTGTAGTTTTTTTATCAAGAGCTGTCGTCTATATTGCTCCAAATTCAGTGGAATCACCCTCTATGGATGGTTTGTTGGGAATTATTGGAGGCTCCATGACCCTGGTGACCGCTCTTACAGCGACTCTGAGTGTATCGAGGGCTCTGGCCTGTATCATAGATAACTGGATGTTCACACCAGTGTGCCTCATGTTTCTTCTTTTCCTTTTACTCATGAATGATTCCCCAATCACAAGCCTGGGGCCAGAAAGGGAAGTTCACACAAAATGGCAACACAAAAATGGGCTGCACAGTGGTGTGGTGGTTAGCAACGCAGCCTCACAGCAAGAAGGTTGCTGGCTCGAATCTTGGCTGGGAGGAGGTTTGAACCTGGGGGGCGTGGCCTTTCTGTGTGGAGTTTGTATGTTCTCTCCGTGTATGTGTGGGTTCTCTCCGGGTTCTCTCCGGGTTCTCTGGCTTCCTCCCACCGTCCAAAGACATGCATGTTAGGTTAATTGATGACTCTAAATTCTCCCTAGGAGTGTGTGTGTGTGAATGGTCGATTGTCCCCTAAAGGATGGATGGATGGATGGATGGATGGTTAAAAAGATGGATGGATGGATGGATGGATGAAAGGATGGATGGATGGATGGATGGATGGAGGAACAGATGGATGGATGAATAGATGGATGGATGGATGGATGGACTGATTGATGGAAAGATGGATGGATGGATAAATGAAAGGATGTATGGATGGATGTTGGGATGGATGGATGAAAAGAGGTATGGATGGAGGGATGGATGGAAGGATGGGTGGATGGATGGAAAGATGGATGGATGGATATCTTCAGCTTTTGCTCATTTGTAACTGATTTAAAGTTTGTGTGACGTTTCTGATGAAGCAGGATATGAAACATTAAGAAAACACGAAGATCCAACCTGAGGCGGTTCTGGAGCCAGAATCCAACCCAGACCTGGAAAACGGTCAAGCTGAGCCAAAGACGACCATGCCCATTCTCTGTTCTCCTGGCTGACAGGTGGTTTAATTCCCGCTGAAATAAAGATGATGGTGAACTGATATGGATCCAAGGGAGAAATCCACCTGTTGTAGGTTGTGTGACCAGAGTGGCAGAAAGATGGCAGTAGGCAGAGGTCTTCCAAAAATGGCAAGAATTTATTGTCCAAGGTGCATGTTTTAACAAAATATAAGTGGAAAAAGCAAAGAAACATAATGTAGCTCAACAGTTAACTTAAACATAACTGAAATCTAATAAACCAAACTTAAACTAGCCATGCACCCTGCTGCATCATCATGGTCCCCCCCATAGACTAAAGGCCAGCCTTATATAGGCTTGAGTTCTATCCCCAAAATGGCTTCCCTGGGTTCCTCTCACTTAACAGGTGAGTCTGTTCATTCAACCTAAATTCAACATACAATTTAAATTACCAAATCCCAGTCAACTTAAATAAACAAACACAATTGGTAATAAATTAATCCTGGTACCACCCACAGAACTAGGTAATAGAAAAATCAAACAATTCCTGTAACAAAACATAATCAATCTCCCCCCCATACTTAAACCCTTCCAGTGACATCATCAAATCAGGACAAACCCTATAAATGCAGGAAGTGATGTACTTTTCCCTCCTTTTGCCCCTGGAACACATGGTAAGTATGGTGAGTAACATTCCAATGACATTTAACAAACAAAACTGTTTTAACCAAATAAACAGAACTAAGGATATTAAACAGCGAACTGACTCCCGCTTCAACAGACGAAACAGTGGCAAATGGTGTGAACTCACCCACTTTGTCACACCACCTCACATTTCTCCTGCCAGCAGCACCGTTCATTTACAACTCTCTGCAAGCCAAGTTCAGATTGTAGCACAGAAAGAAAACGTAGGGTCATGGCCATGACAACAAGACACAAATCGTGACTTATTCTTTATATACTAACCTTGGGATGCGGAAGCTGCAATCTCAGACACTTTCTTGGCTGTGATTTCCTCCGTTTTGTGAGTCGCAGCGTCTTCCACAAACACTTAACATCCGAGTAGGTACAGTTGTTCTCAGCCCAGATGGGGAGAGCTGCTACGTGATGGCACTCGGCCTTCCCGATAGCACAAACACAAGTATTTGCCTTCACTTCCTGTCCCTCAACATGCACCTGAGTGAAAACAACTTTGCTAACCTTCATAACCGCTCCGACTCTGCTAAAAGACAACGCTCTGAGTTGTGCTAGGTGGTGCTAACAAGCTAGGTAACGTCCTTAGCTGTCAAACCTGTACTAGGCTTGTAAGACATTTCCATCATACCAGGTATTTATTCTAACATTGCTAAGTAAAAAAATAGTTAATGTTACACAGAAAAAAAAAGTTAGCTTGGTGTCTGACACCCTGATGTTAGCTACTTACTCACCTCAACCTCTAAATTCTTTTTCCATCAAAGCCTCTACTTTCCCTTCCAGACTTCCACCTGCCAGCACACCAACATTCACAACTCGGCTTGAGTTGTAGGAGTTCACACTCTTTTCACTGACATTGGGAAGTCGGCAAAATATATAAAAAACAACAACTGTTTGCCAGAGGTGCAGGCAATAAATGAAATTAAAGACAATTGGTATATAAAAATGCTCTCTATATATGTACAAAGTATACATACACATACATGTATAAGAGAGAGTAAAAGTAAAGAAACAATCTATACAAATAATAATTTTTATAAATAAATTTAGTTTTCATACCTTTTGAGAATAATAATGGTGCTTGCCATCAGACCATTTCCTATGAATGTGGAATTTTCCTAAAACTTTAATCAGTTGAACAAAAAAAAGTCCTTTTCCTCTTTGTTGTCCTCAAAATAAAAAAAATGTCCTTCTCTTGCAGATTGAAGGAGTGATCTGTTTTCTTTTTGATAAAGTTCTGCACATTGATCCAGAAAAAACGAGTAAACAAACAAAGATGAAACAAATGTTCAATAGTTTCTTCATTCAGATCGCAGAACGTACAGGAGTCCATGTCAGTCTTAAATCTTTTTTTTTCTGGGTCTATTTTGTGTATAATTTTGTAAGAAACTTCTTTTGATTTATTATTAAGACAGAATTTATTTTTAACACCCACGTCTTTTTCCATTCAATAGAACCAATGAGAGAACAATTCTGGCAGAAGGCACAGTTACATCAACCAAAGATTTCTAATATATTTATTTGATCATTGGTCTTTAACGACGTCCATATTTCTTAGAAAAAGACTGTTGACAGGAGCTACTCTGTTCAGCTCAGCACTGTGTCCAATAAAAAGTTGTAAAATGTTGGAGGGATGGCCGTAAAGACAAAATATATTCTTTAGGCGTGACTGCTATTTTACATTTAGAGATAAATTCTTCATAAAGTAACAGCTGACCATCATTTCTTGAAAGTAATTAAACTAAAAGTATTATCAATCCATTTTTGTTATACAAAGATTTGTTTTTATTGAAAATACTCCTGTTGTTCCAGTTGTAACAGTTTGTAAGTGAAAAATGATGTTTGGATATTAGCAAAGCTTGCTTGTGAAAATGAGTTAATTTCACAGGTAATTTATCAGGATCATCATCACACTTTAATCTGAATCCTCCAAACGAGTTAAAATAAATCCAGGGAAAGCTTTCCAAATATGATCTTCTGGAATTAATTTAGTCAGCCGTTTAATGTTGAAATTATTCAGGGCTTCAAAACTTAGAACCTCCAGACATTTTGCCGTGTGTTACATAATGCTTCTCGTTTTAGATAAAGACATTTCTTCTTCCAAATAAAATCGAACTGAATCTTGTCTAATTTTGTTGTAGTCGGCATTCCCAGCCGGCTGTGATCTCCCCTCAGCCTTAGACATAAAACTCTGCCTTTCAGTAATCACATGGTCCATTTTTTTGTTATTTGTTCAATTATTAGGTCGAAATTTGAGCTGTTACGGACTTTTTCATTTTTATTGATGACAATACCCAAATATGTGAAGGATTTCTTCACTGGGATACCATTTAACTCCACCATGCCGCAGTCCTTCAGGGGAAATAGCACCGATTTACTAACGTTCATTTTGAGTCCTGATACATGTGAGGACATCTCAATAGATCACCATGGCAACATCATCTTTGTTAGATAAAAACAATTGTTGCGTCATCTGCAAATTCAGACAATTTAAATTCTCTATCTGCCGCCATGATACCATTAAATGAACTCCTCTTCAAATGTACAGCCATAACCTCTGTAACCAGGAGGAACTACAGGGACGTAGTGGACGGGTCTCACACCTCGATGGATGTTAAATCTCAGGGTGGTACCGAGGGCCAGTCCAACAGAGCCATTACTGTCTTTATAAAGACCGCTCTCCACAACCACACGTTTGTATAGCCTCAAACAGAAACTGATGACTTATTGTGTCAAGTGCTTTATAGAAATCGACAAAACTATCATCTAATATATATTCGTTATAGGCAGCCATGTTAAAACAAACCACATGATGTTACTCATAAAATCTGATTGTTCCTCATCATCTAACCCTGATTTTAACCTTCTAGATCATAGCAAATATCTTTGCATCATTATTTAATAAACTAATTGGTCTCCAGTTTCAGTATTTATCTTTATTTGGTTTAGGAATCACTTTAATGAGACCTTGATGAAAGCTAGAAGGCCATTCTTCCTTGTCTATGGCTTCTTCAAACAAAGAAACTAATTTCTTGGCAAATGTTTTATAAAATTCACGTGTCAGACCATCATTACAGGAGACTTGTTGTCTTTAAGGGACTCAATAACGTTTGAATCTCTGCTAAATTGATCTGGTCACAAGTTGATTTAAAACCTTCATCAATGCCTTTAATGTCATTTTTGATATCTTTGATAAATAAATCGATGCTTTCCTCTTACAGCCTCAGTCTTATATAACTTCTGATAGAAATCAGTAACATGATGGGATATGAGTGTTTGGTCTTCACATATTTGGTCATCAATTCTGAGTTTAGAGAGGGAGAATAACTGAAATTACCTTTTGTCCAAATTAAAAAATTTTGTACATTTTTTTCTCTTGTTCTGGCTTTTTCTTCATAAATTTTGTCTAATTCAAGATGTTACAGCCAATTCTCCAAGCCCCTCTTCAGAGAGAGCTCCCATTTCTGTCAGATTCATTATTTTGGTAATTATTTTGGCTTCATTTTCTCTTCTACTTTTGGCAATTCTCTTTCCAAATATTATTGCTAATCTCAAATTTCATTCATTCCAAGTTTGTTAGCTTGTCTCCAGTATTTCCGCTTTAAATTGTTTATTTTCTAATATTGTTTTATCTAACTTCCAATAATCTCTACTGGAGAAACTTTTAAAGGGAGATTGTATTTGCCGCTGCGCGTTGGACACGGAAGTCATGTCGTGACGTAACACTAGCCATGGGCTCGAGCGTAACATCACTAACTACGAAGAGAGTGAAGCTCGTTAGGTGGAGACGGCCAAGATGGCGGTGGCGTAGGAGGGCGCATTTTCCCACAATCTGTCCGGAACCTTCGAGGTTTATGATTAACTATCAAATGATGCACTAAAAACTATATAAGAAAAGAACGGTAACAACTCACTAATTTCTTTTTTAGTCTGGACTATACTGAATGGGTAAGAAGAAGCAAAAAAAAAAAAACCTATGAAAGATATCTCAAATATGAAGCTCAGTGACAAAGATCCCTCCAACATGCTAGTCGAGATGGCAAGCAACGCAGTGTGCCTTTCTGATATCCCCGAGAAAAGAGACTTGGAATGGCCAGAAGCTGACTCAGAAATCCAAGTTGATGTATTTGATGTACCTCTTCCTGACACTCCTCAGAAGCCACCAATAAAAAAGGTAAAACGCGCTAACTGTGAAACCGCTAACATTGAAATACTGGAAGCTATCCAGGAGTTAGCAAAAAAACATGATGCAACTTTCCAGAAAATCTCAGCCATAGAGAAGACAACCGAGACCACCTCGAAACACCTTGAGAAACTCTCGTCAACAGTACAACAACTCACCTTAGAAATGGATCAGCAAAAGCAATCTACGACCCAAATGAAAAGTGAGATCTCCAAGCTCAAAGCCGAAAATAAAACGCTGAAAGCTAGCGTAGTTGAGTGTGAGCGGTACAGCAGAAGATGGTCGCTTAAGATTCATGGCATTCGAGAGGAAGACGGGGAGGACATCAGATGCAAAGTTCTCAACATCCTGAGTAAAGTGGCTCCCGACATCCGAGACGACCTGAATGGAGGTGTCGACATTGTGCACCGCATCGGACAACGACGACCAGACGGCGCATGCAGATCAACCATCGTATTGTTTGCTTTTAGACGCATCAGAGACTTGGTGTGGAGGAAGACCAAAGGATCCAAGTTTCTTAACGACAACAAGTTGAGAATCACCGAAGCTTTAACCACGGAGGAAAGAGCAGCGCGAGAGAAACTCTGGCCACTGGTGAAAAAGGCAAGAGAGGATGGGAAGAAGGCTTCGTTCCGAGGCATTCTTGCCGTCATTGATGGTAAAGTGGTTAACTGTCCTGAAAATACGTAAACTCATACAGTATTATCTACCACTCCCTCCGGTACGGTTTACTTAGTTGAGCAGCTGCTCCCCTGAATCCGGATAATTTCTTGTTAAGAACATGTTATTGGGCTCCTTTTTCCTTATAGCCCCATCCTTGTTCGCCGAAATATATATATATTTTTTCCATTGCTTCATTATACTTGGCAGTTTAACCTTAGTTACTCTTGTTCCCATTCTCAACTTATTTAAATGTTGTTACGTGTTCCACTACCCAGATAGTTAATTATCTCCTCTTTTGTAGTGAAGTTTCTCAGTTCATAACATACATTAACACACAGTAGTGTTATTAATCCTACTTTATACATACATTCTGGTTGTTTGTTTCTGTTTTAGATTTTTTTTTTTCTTCCTTAGTCATGGTTTACAGATTTTCTTCTCTCAATATTTTGTCTCTTAATGTCAGGGGTATCAAAGACATAACCAAAAGGAAAGCTCTTTTTCTGTTGTGTAGAAATTCCAATGCTGACCTCATACTACTACAGGAAACACATTCCAGTGCACTTGATACAAAATTTTGGCGTTCTCAATGGGGTAACACAATCTACTTTAGCCATGGGACAAATCATTCTGCTGGGGTTTCAACTCTTCTACATAAATTTAAAGGTGACATTCTAGAAACAATTTCCTCCTCGGATGGCCACTGGATAATTACTATAATTAAACAAGAAAATACCATTTTCTTTGTCTGTAATGTGTATGGCTTTAATTCTCCTTCCCTCAACAAAATTCTATTTAACTTATTAACAGAAAAACTAAAGAATCTGCAGAATAAGTACCTAGATTCCTATTCGATCTTATGCGGTGATCTAAATGTATGTCCTGACAATACGGTTGACAGATGTCCTCCTAGACCAAACTCACCGTCACTGAGTCAAAATCAGATTCTGGAGCTTTGCACTAACTTATCTCTCACAGATGCTTGGCGTTTTTTGCATCCAGACACCGTTGATTTTACTTGGCTCTTCAGTGGATTAAAGATGTAGATCATTTATATGCCCCCTTAACCGATCATAAACAAATTACCCTAAAACTAGCCACCTTTCCAAACAGCTGTAACCTGAGAGGATACTGGAAGTTTAACAACTCTCTCCTTAGGGATGTCCAATTTACTGAGTCTGTTAAAAAATTGGCAGCTGACCTACTCAACAATAATGTAAACAATGACCCTATAAATGCTTGGGAATACTTTAAATATAAAATTAGACAGGAAGCTATTGGAAGAAGCAAAGAAATTCAGATGGAAAAGAAACAAGAAGAAACTGAATTACTGAATAAGCTTAATTCCCTCTTATCCAAAACCAGTCTCTCCCCCGGAGAAGAATTAGAATTAAAAACTTCCCAGATACGACTGGATGAAATGTACTTGGATCTTGCTAAAGGTGCCTTCATAAGGTCCCGGGCCAAATGGCTTGAAGAGGGAGAGAAGAACACAAGCTATTTTTTTGCCCTGGAAAAAAGAAACTTCAAAAGGAAAGCTCTAACCTCTTTAAACATCAATGGAACTACTTCCACGGATATAAAGCAAATTTCAAACTTTGTATCAGATTTTTATAGCAATCTTTATAAATCTAGCTTTGATTCCAAAAAATGCTCAGATTTTATGGAAAAAATTAGCATATTTATCCCAACAATAGATGAAAATTTTAAAACCTCCTGTGATGCAAATTTGTCTGCCACTGAGCTAAAACAAGCCCTCACCTCAATGAAAAAAGGCAAATCTCCCGGCATTGACGGTCTTTCTGTTGAATTTTATGTACATTTCTGGGACATTCTCAGTGAACCTCTTTTACGCATGTACAATAAATGCATCAGCTGTGGGGAAATGATTCCCACGATGAAACAGGGCATTATCTCTCTCATTCCCAAACCTGAAAAAGACTCACTTTTCATCGATAACTGGCGACCTATCTCCCTTCTAACTATTGAGTATAAACTGCTAGCTTCAGTATTTGCAAGTAGACTTAAAAAGGGCCTGGACAAGATCATATCAGAAACTCAGAATGGTTTCATGAAGAATAGGCACATTAGTTGTAACATAAGACTTATTCTAGATCTTCTCGATTATGCTGATAACGTTGACCCAGAAGCCCTAATCTTGTTTTTAGACTTCTACAAAGCCTTCGACACCATCGAACACCAATTCCTCTTCCTCACTTTAAAAGCTTTTGGCTTTAGTTCTACCTTTATTGATGTGATCAAAATGTTTTACAACAATATTAACAGCTCAATCATAATCAATCTAGAAACTTCAAAAAGATTTCCTATCAATAGAGGTGTCAGGCAGGGCTGCCCTATTTCCCCTTTTTTGTTCATTTTAACTACTGAATTATTGGCAATTTCCATCATGAAAGATGAATCCTTAGATGGTATTTCAATTTTCAATCGAAAAGTTAAAATTTCCCAGCTAGCCGATGACACAGCTCTTTTTGTTAAAAATAAAGACCAACTTACCCACTCTATTAACTTAGTGAATTTGTTTTCTGATGCATCGGGTTTGACACTAAATACCTCTAAATGTGAAATTCTACCTCTGCACAACTGTTCTAACCTCTCTCTTTATAACATCCCTGTCAAAGACTCAGTGAAATATCTTGGCATTAATATAACCAAAAACCCAAACGCCAGACAGCACTTAAACTATTCAAATAGACTGAACAAAACTAAAACAATTCTTAATCTCTGGAGTCAAAGGGATTTATCAATATTAGGCAGAGTCTTGTTATCTAAAGCTGAAGGTTTGTCCCGCTTAGTTTATCCAACCTTATCTTTACATATAAATGACCATTTAATGGCTGAAATAAATAAAGTTTTCCTGAACTTTATTTGGAAAAACAAACCGCACAAGCTTAAAAAAAAGATACTTTCCAACTCCAGGGCTGAGGGAGGACTTGAAGTCCTGGATTTTACAGACACTGTTTATACTTTCAGAATTAATTGGCTGAAAAGATGTCTTATCAATCCTGAATCCCTATGGTTTTTCATCCCAAATCAAATATTTAATCAAATTGGTGGTCTTTCTTTTCTTCTATCCTGCAACTTCACCCCAGGCAAACTATCAATTAAACTTTCTAAATTCCATCAACAGTGTCTTCTTTCATGGAAACTAGCCTTTGTGCACAATTTCTCCCCTCACAAATCTCTTCTTTGGAACAACTGCAATATTCTGTCCAGAAATAAATCATTATTTTTTCCCACCTGGTTCCACAGGGGCTTAACACATGTGATACAACTTTTTAAAAATACCGGAAACCTTTACTCCTACGAAGAATTCTTATCAGAATACAATTTCCCTGTTCCATACAAAGAATTTAGCCTTATTATACGTGCAGTTCCTAAGGAATTAGCCCAGCTATTGAAAAGTCACCTCAGTTATGCTAATAAGACGCTGAATCAACATTCTTTAACTCTGGATGGAATGAAAATAGCTGACCCGAAATGCAACAACCAATACATAAGAAAAATCCTCCAGAGGAGACATAAGATCTCATCAAAAGCCAAATTTATCTGGAGAGAATTAATTGAAAATATTGACTGGAAAAAGGCCTGGCTTCTTCCTTTCAAATACTGTATATCCAACAAAGTAAAAGAGACACATTTTAAAATTCTCCATAGAATATACCCGGTTAAAACATTTGTTGCCAAATATGCTGAAATTGATGTTCTGTGTACTTTCTGTAAACAACACCCTGAAACAATCTCTCATCTTTTTTTTGACTGTGAGGTCTCCAGCAAATTCTGGGCAGATATTAACTCACACTTTTCCATTACAAACAAAAATAGCTCTACTCTGACTCTTAAAGATATAATTTGCTACTTTGAATCTCCACAAGAAAATAATTTTCAATATATCTTTAACTGCATACTACTATATGCAAAATTCTACATCCATAAACAGAAATTTGCTGGATCATCTCCCAGATTTCAATCCTTTCTGCCAGAATGGAACGCCTTAATGAAATGTCTGTGTTCACTCAAAAATGAAAAAAGCAACAAATTCATCACCACTTACAAAAATCTTTTTCCTGGAATCAACTGACCAATATACCCCTCAAACCCCCCCCCCCCCCCCCCCCCTTTTTTTTTTTTTTTTTTTTATATATATATATGCTTTTCATTGCTTATCGATTGAATTGATTGCCTATATTCGCAATTTAACTGTTCACATAATGTTCAACTTCTGTATTTTCTCTTCTGTATTATTTTCTCTTTACTTGTACAATGCTGAATCTCAATAAAGAATATCAAAAAAAAAAAAAAAAAAAAAAAAAAAAACATCACTAACTACCAGTTAGTGGCGCTGTTGGCCAACCGGCAACCGCCAATAAACAGTAGAAGAAGAAAGGGTATCCGTGCCGAACGTCCTGTTTACGCGGGGAATACGATGTTAGCCTCTGGTCTCCGACAGCAGTGAGTTTCCGGGATACAGATTGCATAAAGCTCCGCGGCCTCAGTGCAAACTGGCGACGGTGTTTATTAGACAACTGTTAGCGGCTAATCAACTGTTAGCGGCTAATCAACTGTTAGCGGCTAATCAGCTGTCATCGGCAGACGCAACATATACACAGCTGCTGCCTGTTAGCACGAGGCTAACGTTAGCATCAACAAGTTCCTGACGGGCAGGTAGGCGCAGACCAGGTGAGTCGTGACTACGCATGTTGGGTGTTTGTTGAAAAGCGTTAACATGACAGACTTGAACTGGAGACGGAGGCTCACAACTAACTATGCTGAGCTGTTCAGTTAGCTTGAAAACGCGTGAGCTCAGAAACGTGTTTACATCATCCTCAGAGCTGCTCCTAAGTGCTGGTGTTGCCCCTCAGGTGTGGTACCTGGCGGTGTAGCCAGTTTGGAGCCTTTGCTAACCAGAAATGATTTTGTAGGTGAAGCTGTAACCTGCACAGAGGAGGAGGAGGGAGATGGCCCCGGTGTCAGATGTGGAGGTGTCCTCTGTGACGGGCGGCCGGGTCAGGAGGGATGAAGCTCTGTCCCGCGAGGACGTCCTCTGTCCCGTCTGTCTGGAGATCTTCATGGAGCCGGTCACACTTCCCTGCACACACACCTTCTGCAAGGTAACGCACACATTTATGAGTTGTTTTCAATAAACTGTGACGTCACGGTGGTGTGTGAATGCAGACTCCCTCAGAGATCCAGATGGTTCGGATGTTAATGGAGCAGGAGGTTCTGCCCAGTCCGGACTACTTTCATCATCAGTTAATCATATTATCAGGTTTGTCATGGCGCCGGTCTGGGCAGGGCGATGCCACAAGTTTATAGACCACGCTCAGCTTTCCTCACTGATCACATGACCTGCATGTCGGCAACGTTGGTGGCAGAAAGATAAACAAAGCAGGCGTCCTGCTACCGGCTCGGCTGCTACAGCTAGCTGTTTGCATCGAGAAAAGAAAAAGAACGTTTGTGCCGCGCCTTTGTTCCAGTCCACATCCCGTGGATGGGATTGTATTCTCCAGACGGCTTTCTGACCCCGAACGATGACTTAATGTGTAGCTGCCGTCAGCGACTCAGCTGTGTAGCACATTGTCAGTATTAAGCAGTAACTTTAACTCCTAAATATAACGTTGAGACATCCCTAATCTTTACATCGCATTAAGGTTATCTGTGTCTGTTGTTGATTGGGCTTTGACATGAAGAGGAAATACTTTCCACAGCTGAAGGTCTGATTCCATCCTGCCAGCAAGTATTTGTAAGCCTCCAAGGACTCATAAGCTTTTCATCCTGCCCCTGTGAAGTCTGTAGGTAGCTGTAAACGGCGTGGTAAGCTAAGTCGTGTAGCAGTATCCGTCAGTTGGCAGCTTTGGAGGTTTTTAACCAGGATTTCGGAAAATCACAGGTCTTGAGCACCAACAGGTGCACACTTTTTGAAGTATCTGTGGCCACATTAGTGCTGACCAGGCTTAGAAAATGTGAAGTCTGCCAGCGCCATCCCTGATGAGGAACCGTTAATGGCAAGTTAAGAGTCCGATAGCGGGAGCTCGCTTTTTGCCTCCCATCATGGTGGCATGAAGAAACATTGTGAGGTCACTGAGAATGGTCTATAAATTTTAATAAAATTCATATTCATATTCATCATATTCTTCATATCCCACCATCACCATGTAAATATGTATATAGTCTGTGAGGTTGTTGTTATATTTTATTTTATTTTATGTATGGATGTAGTGTGTGTGTGTGTATGTATATATATATATATATGTATATATATATATATATATATATATATATATATATATATAATGTATGTGTGTATGTATGTATGAATGTATGTGTGTATGTGTTGATATATATGTATGTATATATATATATATATATCTTTATATTATAACGGTACATATTTTTGCTTTTCTTAGACTTGTAAATAATTTCTATTGCACTTTCTTGCTGTGATGCATGTTCACCTTATTTTGCCTCTCTGTACTTTATTCTATAACAAGAGCTGCTGTAACAAGTGAATTTCTCCACTGTGAGATAATAAAGTCTAATCTAATCTCTAATCTAAAAATGATGTAAATTTACAGGATCAGAAAATATTTATCTCCATATAGAATTCATGTTGTTGGTTTCCCATTTCTCCTTTCCAGTCCAGTCCCATTTTTTTGTAAAGCACAATTAACAGAAACTGATCTACCGACCTGAGAGGATGGGAAGGGGCGTAAGGCTGGAGCAGATCATACAGCTATTGTGGGGCCAGGCCATGCAGACTTTAATAACAAATAAAAACATTTAAAAATAATCCTGAGCCAGTGGAGGGAAGCTAAGACTGGGGTAATATGCTCTCGTTTCCTAGCACCAGGTAAAAACCAAGTCGTGCGACTGAGCCCAGCATAAAGTGCGCTTCAGTAGTCAAGACGAGCCTTGATAAAAAGATTGAAATCTCAAAGTGATACAAAGAAAAGAGAGATTGAACTTTAGCCAGTTGTTGCAGATGAAAAACTGGACTGGACTGCGGAGTTAATCTGTGCATCAAACCTGAGATTGCTGTCTGGCTTTACTCCGAGGTTTGTAGCATTAGGCAGCAAATATGTCTGGATCAACGACTTCGGAGGCGTTGCTAGTCCCAAACAACAGAACCGCAGTCTATTGTCATTAAAATGCAAATAAGTTGAGGAATCCATGCCTTAATTTCAGTAATGCACCCGAGTAGGAGATTGATGGAGTAAGCATTTTCCTGCCTCAGTGGAACATAAATGTGAACATCGTCAGCATAAAAATGAAACGCAATATTAAACTTCCTAAGAACTGAGCCAAGAGGAAGCAGGCAAAGTGAAAAGAGAAGAAGCCCAAGGATAGAACTTTCAGGGACCCCACATATAAGGTGCTGGAGAGGACTCAGCAGCCCCCTAAGCTGGTACAGACAGGGCCAGATTAACCCTTCATGGTACCCTGGGCAACAATTTTCAAGGGCCCCATCATTACTAATGGAGGATCATCATAATCTGGCCATATACTTAAACATTTACTGTTATATATCGTAAACATACTAAATACTTCAAATTCTGACATCAAGTGCATTCTGATGCACAAATAAGATAATGCCCACAAAACTGCAAATGCACTGCTATGCCTCATCAAAAAGACTTCCTGCCATATGATGCTTTGAAAACAAAACACTTCAGTATCTGTATAATCTGTTAAAATTGACTTACTACAGGGGGATCATCCATTTTCACAAAAGAAATAAGCAACTACTTTCAAGCCATCCACATTTTATTTAACAACTCTTATCCACAATATCAAAGCAATTGATAAAGCCACCACAACAGTCCACATCAAGAAGCATTTTGGTCCTTTATGCAAGTTTGAAACAGAAATTACCATTTCTCCTCAGAATTCAAATAGGCAACCAAGTTATAAGTCAAATATAAGCATGCAAATAATCAGCATTTTTTTAAGCTGGCATCTTGAGGAAAAAAGATCAACAAAATGCAGTATCATCTTCTCAAATAAACATTATGATCCTGAGCTCATTTTAACTTGTTAAAACTGCACTAACATGTCACAATAAAACAGTTCAACATTTAAGTGCAACATAAACATATAGAAATCTGTCAATTTCATTTTTAAGAAAAGGACAAAAAATAAATGCTAAAACCTGTCAAAGCAGCTTAAACTTAAACATGTTAGTGCTTAATCATAAGGAAGTGCATGTTTAAATGCTTTCATATCATTTGGCTGACATTTCTTATACTGGCTTTTTTCTGGACTTTGACTGTGCAAACTGGTGTATGACATCTTCAAAATCAAGGCCATTAACAAGTTCATGCTCAATGGCTAAGGGAAAAAGTGCAGAGAGACGTGTCTGTGACATTGTGGTCCTCAGCTAATTTTTAACCCGTTTCAAAACAGAAAATGACCTCTCGCCCTCACAGTTAGAGACAGGTATGGTTAAAAACAGTCTTAGTGCAACATAAACATTTGGAAATGTTGTCTTTAGTCCATGTCTGTCAAGAGTTTGCAGCAGCTGTATAGGTGAAGTCTCATTCTGCACAAAGTGCTTGAACTGAATAAGTTCCTCTGACAAGGAACTATCCAGATCTGTTGGATAGGTGGAGCTCAGCTTAGCAGCTTTTGCACGCACATCAACATCATCACAGTCCCTCTCAAATAAAACCCCAAAGAGGTCACACACATCTGTGTAGGCTTCGATCCGCTTGGAAAGGCATGTACAAAGTCTGTCAATGATCACGTAATATGTTTCGACCTTAAATTTCTGACTACTGTCATTAAAAGATACTTCACTGTCATCAGCTGACTCATCGGCAAACCGCTTCCTTTTTCTCACACGTTGAGTGTCAAACTGGTAGTTTTCTGTTGTACTGACAGCGCGTGCTGATTCTTCCAGCACTGAAAACTGTTCTCGTAATGTTTCTACATATGAAAGCAGAGAGCGCAAAAGGCCAAGTGCAGTAGCTAAATCCATATCACTTTTTTGGAGTTGGTCACTAGTTGCCTTAAATCTATGCAGTACCCGGTCCCACAACAAAGTCATCATTACCGTCTCCAGTTTATCAAGTTTTGCGACTAATGCAGCAGCTTCAAGTTTCGTTTGTGTTTTCTCATCACAGTCTAAAGATATTTTAGCTAATATGTCCCTTATTTCCCTGTAATTTTCTTTGAGGGCTTTTGTGGAGTCTGCTCTGCAGTTCCATCGAGTGGTGCTGAGGGACTTAAAAGTGTATTTAATGTCATGTTCGCTGTTATGGAATACTGTATTCCAGCGATGTGTTGATGCGCTGCAAAATCTATACAGAGACTGCAGCAGCTCAAAAAAAGAGTTAACCTCTTCACAGCAGTTATCAACGCAATTAACACCTACGAGGTTCAGCGAATGAGCAGCACACGGTGTATAATGAATTAGCGGGTTTTGTTTTTTCAAGTGCGCCTGGAGCCCGCTGTATTTGCCAGACAGATTGCTAGCATTGTCATAACTTTGGCCACGGCAGTTTAACAAGTCTAAACCCAAGCATCGCACCATTTCAATCACAGATTCAGCTAAGCTTACACCTGTGTGACTGTGGATGGGCTCAAACCCGAGGAATCTTTCCACTACTCTGCCATCTGCGCTGACAAAACGAAAAACAAATGTGAGCTGATCTACATGTGCTAAATCTGGTGTTGAATCAACAATTACAGAGAAATATTTTGCTTGTTTGATTTCCTCTGCAATCACTTGCTTAATTTTTTCACCCATTAATGAAATAAATTCTTCACACACAGTTGAAGACAGGTAAGACGGCTTACCTCTACCCTTGTTGCCGTGCTTCTCAATGTGCTCCTTTAAAAAGGGGTTGAACTCCGCCATCAGTTCGAGTAGTCCTAAATAGTTCCCATTGTGGGCAGAGCCCAGCAGTTCGTTCTCACCTCGAAATGGCAGTCCTCTCGCTCCCAAAAATTTAATAACAGCAACCACACGTCTGAGGACTTCTTTCCAGTACTGCTGTTCTGACTCGCGCTGGCGGGCGAGAGAAGCGTCCACTCTGCATGCATATTTAGATCTGTGCAATAAAGACAGCATGTTTTGTCTATGTTCTGCACTTTTTTCGTGATCACCAACCCTCTCCGGATGTTTCCAATCACAGAATCCGCTGATAAATGCATGCTTTTGGGATGACAGAAGTTTGCAGGCGTAGCAATAAACACATCCAGTTGATGGTGAGTAAAGAAGCCAGTCCCTCGGCACTATTTGATTGTTCGGGAGTCGGCAGTGAAGCAAATCGTTGGTGAGGGAGCGTGTCCTACTCCCAAGTCCGGACTCCCTTGCCGATGCAGGATATTTAGGAGCCCGGTTCTGAAAAGCTGCAGGCCCTCTATGAATCGCCTCTTCTCGAAGTCGCTCATTAATGGCCCCCCACAGTGCAGGGTCACCGGAGAGTAAAGGCGCTGAGATGCAGGTGCTGCTCCCTGACGTCCCAGACGGTAGTGCTACCGTCTGGGACGTCAGGGAGCAGCACCTGCATCTCAGCGCCTTTACTAGCAGCAAGACTGGAGACCCGCCGTCACCGCTTCCCTCAAAGGTCGGACTCGCAGCAGAATCTGGGTCGCTGGTTGAATGTGCTGTCGGGTTTCCCCCAGTCCAGGTTGCTGGGTTGTCGCTCTCGGGGCTGTAAGCTAGCGCTGGGGAAAGGTCCTGGCTAGCTGGGTTTCCCTCGTTGACGGAAGCTGATTCAATTGAACTCCCCGCATTAACGGGAGTGAAGAAATTACCTATTTTAGGTATATACTTTAAATTTTCTGCGATTCTGATGTCTCTCTCCTTTTTTAATTTCCGTTTTGCGCTCCCACTTAGCTTTTCCATGACTGATTTTTTTTGTTGCTTAACAATGCGTAACGTCCCGCTGCCGCTCAGTATACTTGACCTGCGTCACCTTTGACCCGCCTTATCAGACAGACCAATGAGAGGAGGGTCTCAGCCCATGATGAGAGTGACAAGCAGCGCAGCGTCTCTCTGCGCAGCGTAGTGGCTCGAGTGGATAGTTTAGGTGGAGATACAGTATTTTGCTAGTACCCATACTGGACTGGCCTGGGCCCTGGAGAAGTCGTGGGCCCCTGGGCAATTGCCCAATGCCCATATGGTTAATCCGGCCTTGGGTACAGAAGGTTCTCTCTGTTACGTAAGACCTAAACCAATCCAAAGCACCAAACCTGAAGACCCACGGAGTTCTCCAAACGATAAAAAGGCTTTGATGGACCACTGTGTCGAAGGCAGCTGTCAGGTCCAACAGAACCAAAACAACAGTGACCAGAATCTGTGGGCAAGAAAACATCATTAAGGACCCCGAACAGTGCTGACTCAGTACTGTGACAGGTTTTGAAGCCCGACTTGAGCATGATGTTGTGCACCTCCTAGGAATGATTTTAATTGGCAGTGCACAATTTTCTCCAAAACCTTTAGAAAGAAAAGGGAATTTAGAGATCGCCCTAAATTTTGACAGTACAGATGAGCCAAGGCAAGGCTTCTTAATCGTTGGTGTCCGAACTGCATGTTTAAAACTTGCCAGCATAACCCTGTTTTCAAGGCTGCCACCTAAAATAGAGACTACGTTTGGTGACATTATAGAATAAAACCCTTTAAAAAGGCGAGGTGGAAGAGGATAATTAGAGATTAAGCAGGCTTCATCTGACTAATGATTTTTCCCAGAAAGGGCAGGCAGGAAAGGCAAGGTCATAGGAGAGAGGGCTAACATGGACGCTAATTCTAGCAGCAACTCTTTAATCAAGTCTAACACAACATCCATCTCTCCCCAAGTCGGACTGCATTCCCAGCTTCCCATTATTAACATTCCCTCTGACTTTCTGTTTGTCCCGGTTCCCAACGTTCCCTCTGACTAGGGCTGGGCAATTAATTGAATTTTAATCGCGATTACGATCTGGGTTTTCAACAATCATAAAAATGAAAGGATCCGATTATTTTTGTCCTTCGCAGTTTCCTCTTGTGCTGTTTTCAGTTGCAAATCGAGCGCAGCAGACATTGCAGCGCTCTGCTGCAGACTCCTCCCACAGACTCCTCCCACAGCCCCAACTGCTTTAGTTTTATTCAGCCCCAGTTGCAAACACCTCACCAGTTATGGGCTGGACACATGGGAGGCGAAGTCGCTCCTTCTCCATCATTTTCTATCAAACTTGCGTCATGAGGCGGAAATCGCTGCCCTCCTCCAGCCAAGCGACAGGTGACATTCCCGCAAGTGAAATGTTGTCTCGTTCACAGGGGCTTGCGACCCGACACAAGAAAATAGAAAAATGTTCAATTTTTGTGAGTCACGACTAAATAATCCAGAGACACAGAGATAAACGTTATAAACAAACTGAACTTTTTCTCAGTTAACACAGTGAACAACTCGGGATTTAAGAAACTCATCAACACTTTGGACAAACGGCATCACTGCCATCTTGTCTCCATGTTAGTGGAGTATCTCTCCTGCCCTGGATGATGAGGGTGTTGTGACGAACGTCGCTACAATCCAATGTTTCGCCACCGCTGCAGACCTGTGGTCAAGCCGCACCATAGAGCCGTATATTAATGCCGCGCTACATTTTATTGACACGGATTTCGACGTGAAAACGAAATGTTTCCAGACTAATGTTTTACCAGATCACACCGGGCAGAACGTAGCTGCTGGTCTGAGACAAACAATAGCTACGGGGACCTGGTGGAAAGAAACTAGTCTGTATTACCACAGACAAACTTCAAATGTCACACACACCCTAACCCCCAACCCCGCGTGCCCTCTCTCTTTCTCTAATTGTGTTAAATAATCGCGATCTCAATTTCAATCAAAATAATGGTGATTATCATTTTTCACATAATCGAGCAGCCCTACCTCTGACTTTCTGTTTGACTTGCTATATTTTCTATTTACTAAACTTCCTGCTGTGTGTTTCCAGGTGTGCTTCCTGGAGTCGGTGGACAAAGCCACGCTGTGCTGTCCCCTCTGCAGGAAGCGGATCTCTTCCTGGACCCGTCTGAACAGCAGGAACAACAGTCTGGTGGACCAGGCGCTCTGGAAGAGAATCCAGTCCTGCTTCCCTCTGCAGTGTCAGCGTCGTCTGAGTGGGAAGGACGCCGATGACGAGGACCGCTCAGGTACTGTTGACAATAGGGCTGCAACGATTAGCAATAAAAAGAGTTGACAACGAATTTAGCCGTCGACTATTGTCGGCAAAAAAAAAACTACAGAGTGAGACATCGTCTTCTTTTTAATCTCTGCTGAGAGGTGCACATGTGCAGTAAAGTCCGCCAGGGGAAAAATATATGGTGGTGGACTAGGGAGGAGAACGGTGGCAGAGAACATCAAAAGTCTGGGATAACTTCACGTTAAACTTAGAAGATAAATTAAATACATGTGAGGTTTGTAAAGCGGACCTTAGAATAGAATAGACGTTTATTTGTCATTGTAACATGTAACATATACAACGAAATTAAGAGTTTCCAAGAGTCAAAGTAGCCAAACAAACTGACTGTGGGAGCACTGAGCCGCTGTGCGCCGCCATCGTAGCAAGTGTGTGTACCACAGAAGTACATCTGCAACGCTCGAACACTTAAAGAGGAGGAACGTCGGACTTACAAAACAACCTCATGCGAGATTGCAAAGGTGAAAGTGAAATAAGATCCTTTTATAATAATCATGAGATACATAATCCGATTGGTCGACTAGTCGTTTTAATAGTCGGTGACTAATCAACCATCAGAATGTCATTAGTTGCAGCCCTAGTTGACAAATGCATCAAATAATTCTCTGACGTGAGAGTCACCTGTCAGGCGGTGGACGCTCCAAAGGTCAGACGTTTTCTTTGTTCTGTTAATATCAGAGCTCTTTGTTCCGAGATGATTGGTGTGTGTGTGCAGGGTCCGTGTGTGTTCCCAGGGTCAGTCAACCTGGAGAGCTGCGACAGGAGTACGAGGACCAGGTAACCAAGGTGAGTACAATCAGGGCATTTTGTTTTGCATGTGTTTTGAAATCAGAAAACTTTATTAATCCTGGAGGAAACTGTGTGCACAGTGGCTTCAAACCAGATAAAGACAGGATGAGATAAAGATAAAAATCGCAATAAGAAAAATGACAGATTAATTAGGATATCTCTGTAAACAGGTCCAGGATCAGTCCTGCAGGGAGTACTATGTACAGTATCATCAGTACGACAGTAAAAAGTAAATGCAGAGCAGAGTGTAAATGTATAACAGTGGATGTTATATGGAGGAGGTGTACAGTGTGATGGCTGCAGGTAGGAATGACTTCCTGTGTAGTTGGGTGGAGCATTGAGGTGGTATCTGTCTCTCTCTGAACGTCCTCCTGTGGCTGATCAGCAGGTTGTGAAGCAGGTGGGAGGTATCGTTCAGTATTGTCTTTATTATGGACAACGTTCTCCTCTCCACCACTGTCAGAGAGTCCAGCTCCATCCCACCACGTTACTGGCTTGTTTGTGTCTGCAACCCTCAGCCTGCTGCAGCATGCAGCAGCATAGAGGATAGCACTGGCCACCACACACTCATAAAACATCCTGAGCAGCGTTTGGCAGATGTTAAACCACCTTAGTCACCTCAACAAAGAGAGACGCTCTGGCCCTTCTTGTAAAGTGCAGCGGTGTTCTTAACCCAGTCCAGTTTACTGTCAACATGCACTCCAAGGTATCTGTAACCCTTCATGGTGTGAAGGAACAATATGTGATGAATATCAGCATCAGGTGAACAGACAGAAAGCAGGATGAGAATCTCACAGCTTCTAGATGGTGAGGAGAGAGAAATATTCACAATATGCACTAGTGGTGTTCCGATCGATCGGACACCGATCATTATCGGCCGATATCCGTAAAAAAGTATGTGATCGGTGTTCGCCGATCAATGCCTTTTGTTGCCGATCACAAAATCTGACCACCTATATTTCATACTCTGCAACCTGCAGAAGCGCTGCGGGCAGTGTCATAGCTCCCGCTTTCCTCCACAATTTGCATGCGTGCGGTTGCAAATCCAAAGCAAACATGTCTGCCGTGTGGAAGTTTTACACTGTGTGTGAGAATGATGTAAAGTTTGCATCCTGCAACACGTGCAACGCAAAAGTACCTCGCGGGGGAAGTACGTCAAAATCATTCAATAAAACGAATCTAATACGGCATTTAAAGAACAAACACTTGACGGAGTACGCTGAATTTTCGAGGCTCACTGCACAGAATGAAAGGAAGACGCTGGTGCAGCCAGAGCGCAGCTAGCGCAGCCAACAGTTACCAACACTCGTCCGTATGAGCGTGACAGTCAAGCAAATAACCACAAAAATAATTCAGTTAATCGGCCTTGACGACCAACCGTTCTCAGTGGTGGAGGACGCCTCTTTTACTTGGCTTTTTGTTTTTAGCAATATTAAGATTTTGTTTTACTTTCTTATTTAGCCTTATGAGAGCCTTATGTGTTTTCAGTCTGTTAAAATATAGTACTACTGATTACTGAAAGATAGAGCATTGTACTATGTACATGTTATTGTCTAAATTAGGGGGATTTTATGGTTCCTTTTCCACATCAAATAGTCGGCAGTGCTTATAAGAAAATTACAGCCAATCCATGTGATTATCGGTGATCGGCAGTGATCGGCACTCATGGGTGATCGGTATCGGAATCGGCAACAAAAAACCTGATCGGAGCATCCCTAATATGCACAATAACTTCCATCCATGCACCTTCACTGCTTCATTATCCAGATTTCTGGATATAAATTCTCTAAACTTTCATTCTTAGCTTGACTGTTTAGCTTCACCTCTGCACCTGCAGCCTCCGCTACCGGGAGTTAAGGGTTAACATCTCGTTTCCGGGTGTAGCGTCAGGTCTGTAGATGTAACTATAAACATGTGTGGTATCCACAGAAAGTCCAGAATCTCAGCTACCAGCTCAGCAAAACCATTTCTATCACCAACACACACAGTTAAGACAACAATAATTAAAAGACCAGGTACACAAAGTCTGAAAAACATGTGAACACAGATGATGTTTCCCCATGAACACGAACAAATGACTCCTCTCCTGAAAGCTCACATCTCACAGATTCCACAGCTGGAAGTTTCATCTCGCTACGACCAAGATTCACCGAACCAGAGACAGAAGAAGACCCGATTTATGCTGCACGTTTATAAAAGTCAGAAAACATGTCTTACCTTTGCTGTCTGGCTTAAATTAAAACCACATTTATTAAAAAATAATAAATAAAAAGTTTCCCGTCCATAAAACACGATGTTCTACCATCTGCAGGTTTAGACAAACGTTGGTTCTTCTTCTTTCTTAGGTTCCAGACAGAAAACGTGTCTTCATGTTAATAAAGCTGCTCTATCCTGATTCCATCATCACCGCGGCAGCAGGAAGGAAGACGTGGACGCCATGTTTCTGTGGTCAAAGCCAGCAGCCAGAAAAAAAAAAAAAACAATAACGCGCGATTAAAAAAATTAACGGTGTTAATAAAGCGTTGCCCAGCATATATATATATATATATGTGTGTGTATGCATATATATACAGGGTGTGCAGAATTATTAGGCAAGTTGTATTTTTGAGGATTAATTTTATTATAGAACAACAACTATGTTCGCAATGAAGACAAAAGACTCATAAATATCAAAGCTGAATATTTTTGGAAGTTGGAGTGGGGCTTTTTTAGTTTTAGTATCTTAGGGGAATATCTGTGTGTGTAGGTGACTATTACTGTGTATAATTATTAGGCAACTTAACAAAAACCAAATATATACCCATTTCACTTATTTATTTTCACCAGGGAAATCAATATAACAACTCAAAATTTACAAATATACATTTCTGGCATTCAAAAACAAAACAAAAACAAATCAGTGACCAATATAACCACCTTTCTTTGCGAGGACACTCAAAAGCCTGCCATCCATAGATTCTGTCAGTGTCTTGATCTGTTCACGATCAACATTGCGTGCAGCAGCAACCACAGCCTCCCAGACTCTGTTCAGAGAGGTGTACTGTTTTCCCTCCCTGTAGATCTCACATTTGATGAGGGACCACAGGTTCTCTATGGGGTTAAGATCAGGTGAACAAGGAGGCCATGTCGTTATTTTTTCTTCTTTTAGACCTTTTCTGGCCAGCCACGCAGTGGAGTACTTGGATGCGTGTGATGGAGCATTGTCCTGCATGAAAATCATGTTTTTCTTGAGCGATGCTGACTTCTTCCTGTACCACTGCTTGAAGAAGGTGTCTTCCAGAAACTGGCAGTAGGACTGGGAGTTGAGCTTGACTCCATCCTCAACCCGTAAAGGTCCCACAAGCTCATCTTTGATGATACCAGCCCATACCAGTATCCCACCTCCACCTTGCTGGCGTCTGAGTCGGAGTGGAGCTCTCTGCCCTGTACTGATCCAGCCACGGGCCCATCCATCTGGCCCATCAAGACTCACTCTCATTTCATCAGTCCATAAAACCTTAGAAAAATCAGTCTTATGATATTTCTTGGCAGAGTCTTGACGTTTTATCTTGTGTGTCTTGTTCAGTGGTGGTCGTTTTTCAGCCTTCCTTACCTTGGCCATGTCCCTGAGTATTGCACACCTTGTGCTTCTTGGCACTCCAGTGATGTTGCAGCTCTGAAATATGGCAAAACTGGTGGCCAATGGCATCTTGGCAGCTTCACGCTTGATTTTCCTCAGTTCATGGGCAGTTATTTTGCGCCTTGTTTTTTCAACACGCTTCTTGCGACCCTGTTGACTATTTTGAATGAAACGCTTGATTGTTCGATGATCACGCCTCAAAAGCTTGGCGATTTTAAGAGTGCTGCATCCCTCTGCAAGACATCTCACTATTTTTGACTTTTCAGAGTCCGTCAAGTCTCTCTTCTGACCCATTTTGCCAAAGGAATGGAAGTTGCCTAATAATTATGCACACCTGATATAGGGTGTTGATGTCATTAGACCACACCCCTTCTCATTACAGAGATGCACATCACCTGATATGTTTAATTGGTAGTAGGCTTTCAAGCCTGTACCGGTTGGAGTAGAACAACATGCATAAAGAGGATGATGTGGTCCAAATATTTGCCTAATAATTCTGGACACTATATATATATATATACACATAGTCATTATGATCTCCTGGACCTTGGCTCCAAAAGTTTTTCTCTAACTGGACCTCTTTAAATTTTAGTCGAATACCTCTGATCTAGAGAGTTGGTAGAGTTGTCATATGGTTGTTGCTGAATGCATGTAGTGGCCTCTTTATGTATAGAAGAATTTTTATGGATGGATAGGTGGGTGGGTAGGTGGATGGATGGGTGGGTGGGTGATAGATGGATGGATGGGTGATAGGTGGATGGATGGGTGATAGGTGGGTGGATGGATGGATGGGTGGGTGATAGGTGGATGGATGGGTGGGTGGATGGATGGATAGATGGATGGGTGATAGGTGGATGGATGGATGGGTGGGTGGGTATCGGCATCTGCCTCTGGACGTCCATCTCGGTCGGGATCCACACAAGCTCTGTTGTGGGTGTCGCGCTGTTCTTGTCTTCTCCTGTAGCCCCGCCCCCTCCACATGGGTGGATGTGTGCTGTAGCTGACAAGTCGTTCCCGATGTGCTGTTGTCATTTCACACAAGTACTACGGAAAGTCAGACGATCTAAAAGTCTTCCCACCTTATGTGAGGTTTGTCCATTTTCTCCATGTATCTGTCTTAGCTGGGGAACCATCCTGAACTTGGAGTCCGGGGCCAGTGAGTCGTCCCTGTCCATCCTCTAACTCAGTGGTTCCCAACCTGGGGTTTGGGGGCCCCCCCAAAGAGCACAGGGGGTTTCCGAGGCTTTGGACATTCATAGCCCTTGTGATTAATGTCCACACTTTGTCCCTGATTTAAGAAGAAAAAGTAAGGTTTTGTGTTGTTGATCTAACTGTGGTTCCATGGAAGGACCAGACTCAGCCCCTTTTGCAAGCATTAAACCAACATGGTTCCAGCATGGGGTGGGACAGGGGGTCCATGAAGGGGGTCCCCGAGGAAGACAGGGACGCACTGGTCTAAGTGAAGCCAGACTCCTCTGAGGAACATCAGGGTACCCCGATGGGAGTCGGTGAACTTTAACTCCATGTTTCTCTGTCAGCTGATGGAGGAGCGGCGGCTGCTGGATGAGGAGGAGAGGAAGGCCAGTGAGGAGCTGATCAAGAGGCTGCTGCAGGAGGAAGAGGAGCAGCTGCAGGAGGAGAGGATGAGGAAGGACGAGGACGAGCAGCTGGCCCGACTGCTCAGTAACCAGCTGGTCAGTGTTTCACAGCTCACATGCCATGATGATGTCACAGTGATGTCAGGCAGAACTTCCTACAGCGATGAGGTCGGTCAATGTGAACTCCTCTTCTCCTGCAGAACCCTCCTCCTGACCCTCGTCTGGCTGACGTCATGGCCAAGAAGAAGAAGAAGAAGGAGGAAGCAGCAGCGGGTCACATGGACAGGTGAGTGTTTACAAACGTCAGCTGTGTTGGCATGAACGAGCCAGACCTTGTGACTGGAGTTTATCTTAATACTGACGGTTTTTAATCATCCGGAATTTTAATATTCATGTTTGTTATGACTTTAAATCTAATATATAAGTTGATATAAGTTATTGACTCTTTTAGTCAGGTCATACTAATGAAAAGGAGCATATTTTACATCAGTGATCAGCAACCTTTTTTAAACCCAGGATCTCTTACGTCAGCTTGGGTGACCCTACTGAGGACCGTCCAGATGATGTTCACAAGTTCAGGCGTTTTATTCAGATTAACTGTAGGTAATGAACACATTGGTCCAGCTTTTAGACAGATGCCAAGAACATCTCTGATCTAGGAAGGCCATCGCGGTTTGTCTCTAATTTCATGTCACAACTTATTTTAATAATTATTTTCCTTAACTGTTGTTATCAGCGTCAGTAAGTCAGCTGTTTAATCATCTGAGAAATTATTAACAGTAAAGAAACATGCAGAGAGCAGATCCTACAGAATACCACGTAAAGTGTTAAACAAATGAACCTTCAGGTGAGCAGTTCTGTGTTTCATGCTTCATTCTTGGTCCATCACGAGGAAGAACGGACGCACACCTGTTCCTTTCATCCTTGTTACGCTGTGACTGAACGCTGTGAGGGTCTTATAGTTTGTCTCAAAACGACAGCCGGTCTGAAATAGTCTGAGAGGTGTAGCTACCTCCTCTACACTAACGCACCTGCTGCAATCTGGACGCTACGTCCTCTACACTAACGCACCTGCTGGAATCTGGACGCTACGTCCTCTACACTAACTCACCTGCTGGAATCTGGACGCTACGTCCTCTACACTAACGCACCTGCTGGAATCTGGACGCTACGTCCTCTACACTAACGCACCTGCTGGAATCTGGACGCTACCTCCTCTACACTAACGCACCTGCTGGAATCTGGACGCTACGTCCTCTACACTAACGCACCTGCTGGAATCTGGACGCTACGTCCTCTACACTAACTCACCTGCTGGAATCTGTGTGTGTTAGCTGTGTGTGTTAGCTGTGTGTGTTAGCTGTACGTGTTAGCTGTGCGTGTTAGCTGTGCGTGTTAGATGTGCGTGTTAGCTGTGCGTGTTAGCTGTGCGTGTTAGCTGTGTGTGTTGTGCGTGTTAGCTCTGCGTGTTAGCTGTGTGTGTTAGCTGTGCGTGTTAGATGTGTGTGTTAGCTGTGTGTGTTAGATGTGTGTTAGATTTGTGTGTTAGCTGTGTGTGTTAGTTGTGCGTGTTAGCTGTGCGTGTTAGATGTGTGTGTTAGCTGTGCGTGTTAGCTGTGTGTTAGATTTGTGTGTTAGTTGTGTGTGTTAGTTGTGTATGTTAGCTGTGTGTGTTAGCTTTCTGTGTTAGCTGTGCGTGTTAGCTGTGCGTGTTAGATGTGCGTGTTAGCTGTGTGTTAGATTTGTGTGTTAGATGTGTGTGTTAGCTTTGTGTGTTAGCTGTGCGTGTTAGCTGTGTGTGTTAGCAGTGTGTTAGATGTGTGTGTTAGATGTGTGTGTTAGCTGTGCGTGTTAGCTGTGTGTGTTAGATGTGCGTGTTAGCTGTGTGTGTTAGCTGTGTGTTAGATGTGTGTGTTAGCTGTGCGTGTTAGCTGTGTGTGTTAGCTGTGTGTGTTAGCTGTGTGTTAGCTGTGCGTGTTAGCTGTGTGTGTTAGCTGTGTGTTAGATGTGTGTGTTAGCTGTGTGTGTTAGCTGTGTGTTAGATGTGTGTGTTAGCTGTGCGTGTTAGCTGTGTGTGTTAGATGTGTGTGTTAGCTGTGCGTGTTAGCTGTGCGTGTTAGCTGTGTGTTAGATTTGTGTGTTAGATGTGTGTGTTAGCTGTGTGTGTTAGCTGTGCGTGTTAGCTGTGTGTGTTAGATGTGTGTTAGTTGTGTGTGTTAGATGTGTGTGTTAGCTGTGTGTGTTAGCTGTGTGTTAGCTGTGTGTGTTAGATGTGTGTCTTAGATGTGTGTTAGCTGTGTGTGTTAGCTGTGTGTTAGACGTGTGTGTTAACTGTGTGTGTTAGCTGTGTGTTAGATTTGTGTGTTAGATGTGTGTGTTAGCTGTGCGTGTTTGCTGTGCGTGTTAGCTGTGCGTGTTAGATGTGTGTGTTAGATGTGTGTTAGCTGTGTGTGTTAGATGTGTGTGTTAGCTGTGTGTGTTAGCTGTGTGTGTTAGATGTGTGTTAGATGTGTGTGTTAGCTGTGTGTTAGCTGTGTGTGTTAGCTGTGTGTTAGACGTGTGTGTTAGACGTGTCTGTTAGACGTGTGTGTTAACTGTGTGTTAGATGTGTGTGTTAGCTGTGCGTGTTAGATGTGTGTGTTAGCTGTGTGTGTTAGATGTGTGTGTTAGATGTGTGTTAGCTGTGTGTGTTAACTGTGTGTTAGCTGTGTGTTAGCTGTGTGTGTTAGATGTGTGTGTTAGCTGTGTGTTAGCTGTGTGTGTTAGATGTGTGTGTTAGATGTGTGTGTTAGCTGTGCGTGTTAGCTGTGTGTGTTAGATGTGCGTGTTAGCTGTGTGTGTTAGCTGTGTGTTAGATGTGTGTGTTAGCTGTGTGTTAGCTGTGCGTGTTAGCTGTGTGTGTTAGCTGTGTGTTAGATGTGCGTGTTAGCTGTGTGTGTTAGCTGTGTGTTAGCTGTGCGTGTTAGCTGTGTGTGTTAGCTGTGTGTTAGATGTGTGTGTTAGCTGTGTGTTAGATGTGTGTGTTAGCTGTGCGTGTTAGCTGTGCGTGTTAGATGTGCGTGTTAGCTGTGCGTGTTAGCTGTGCGTGTTAGCTGTGTGTTAGATTTGTGTGTTAGATGTGTGTGTTAGCTGTGTGTGTTAGCTGTGCGTGTTAGCTGTGCGTGTTAGATGTGTGTGTTAGATGTGTGTTAGCTGTGTGTGTTAGCTGTGTGTTAGACGTGTGTGTTAACTGTGTGTGTTAGCTGTGTGTTAGATTTGTGTGTTAGATGTGTGTGTTAGCTGTGTGTGTTAGCTGTGCGTGTTAGCTGTGTGTGTTAGCTGTGCGTGTTAGATGTGTGTGTTAGCTGTGTGTTAGATTTGTGTGTTAGCTGTGTGTGTTAGCTGTGTGTGTGTTAGCTGTGTGTGTGTTAGCTGTGTGTGTTAGCTGTGCCTGTTAGCTGTGTGTGTTAGCTGTGCCTGTTAGCTGTGCGTGTTAGCTGTGTGTGTTAGCTGTGCCTGTTAGCTGTGTGTGTTAGCTGTGCGTGTTAGCTGTGCGTGTTAGATGTGTGTGTTAGCTGTGCGTGTTAGCTGTGTGTGTTAGCTGTGTGTGTTAGCTGTGCGTGTTAGATGTGTGTGTTAGCTGTGTGTTAGATTTGTGTGTTAGCTGTGTGTGTTAGCTGTGTGTGTTAGTTGTGTGTGTTAGCTGTGCGTGTTAGATGTGCGTGTTAGCTGTGCGTGTTAGCTGTGCGTGTTAGCTGTGCGTGTTAGCTGTGCGTGTTAGCTGTGTGTTAGCTGTGTGTGTTAGATGTGTGTGTTAGATGTGTGTTAGTTGTGTGTGTTAGATGTGTGTGTTAGCTGTGTGTGTTAGATGTGTGTGTTAGCTGTGTGTTAGCTGTGTGTGTTAGCTGTGTGTTAGATGTGTGTGTTAACTGTGTGTGTTAGCTGTGTGTTAGATTTGTGTGTTAGATGTGTGTGTTAGCTGTGCGTGTTAGCTGTGCGTGTTAGATGTGTGTGTTAGATGTGTGTGTTAGATGTGTGTTAGTTGTGTGTGTTGTTTGTGTTAGATGTGTGTGTTAGATGTGTGTGTTAGCTGTGTGTTAGCTGTGTGTTAGCTGTGTGTGTTAGCTGTGTGTGTTAGATGTGTGTGTTAGATGTGTGTTAGCTGTGTGTGTTAGCTGTGTGTGTTAGACGTGTGTGTTAGACGTGTGTGTTAACTGTGTGTTAGATGTGTGTGTTAGCTGTGTGTTAGATGTGTGTGTTAGCTGTGTGTGTTAGATGTGTGTGTTAGCTGTGTGTTAGCTGTGTGTGTTAGATGTGTGTGTTAGATGTGCGTGTTAGATGTGTGTGTTAGCTGTGCGTGTTATATGTGTGTGTTAGATGTGTGTGTTAGATGTGTGTTAGTTGTGTGTGTTGTGTGTGTTAGCTGTGTGTGTTAGCTGTGTGTGTTAGATGTGTGTGTTAGATCTGTGTGTTAGCTGTGCGTGTTACCTGTGTGTGTTAGCTGTGTGCTAGATTTGTGTGTTAGATCTGTGTGTTAGCTGTGCGTGTTAGCTGTGCGTGTTAGCTGTGTGTTAGATGTGTGTGTTAGATGTGTGTTAGTTGTGTGTGTTGTGTGTGTTAGATGTGTGTGTTAGCTGTTTGTGTTAGCTGTGTGTTAGCTGTGTGTGTTAGCTGTGTGTGTTAGCTGTGTGTTAGATGTGTGTGTTAGCTGTGTGTGTTAGCTGTGTGTTAGATGTGTGTGTTAGATGTGTGTTAGTTGTGTGTGTTGTGTGTGTTAGATGTGTGTGTTAGATGTGTGTGTTAGCTGTGTGTTAGATGTGTGTGTTAGATGTGTGTGTTAGCTGTGTGTGTTAGCTGTGTGTTAGATGTGTGTGTTAGCTGTGTGTTAGATGTGTGTGTTAGCTGTGTGTTAGATGTGTGTTAGCTGTGTGTGTTAGCTGTGTGTGTTAGATGTGTGTGTTAACTGTGTGTGTTAGCTGTGTGTTAGATTTGTGTGTTAGATGTGTGTGTTAGCTGTGTGTGTTAGCTGTGCGTGTTAGATGTGTGTGTTAGATGTGTGTGTTAGATGTGTGTTAGATGTTAGTTGTGTGTGTTGTTTGTGTTAGATGTGTGTGTTAGCTGTGTGTGTTAGATGTGTGTGTTAGATGTGTGTGTTAGACGTGTGTGTTAACTGTGTGTTAGATGTGTGTGTTAGCTGTGTGTTAGCTGTGTGTGTTAGCTGTGTGTGTTAGCTGTGTGTTAGATGTGTGTGTTAGCTGTGTGTTAGATGTGTGTCTTAGCTGTGTGTTAGATGTGTGTGTTAGCTGTGTGTGTTAGCTGTGTGTGTTAGATGTGTGTGTTAGCTGTGTGTGTTAGATGTGTGTTAGTTGTGTGTGTTGTGTGTGTTAGATGTGTGTGTTAGCTGTGTGTTTTAGCTGTGTGTGTTAGATGTATGTGTTAGATGTGTGTGTTAGCTGTGTGTTAGATGTGTGTGTTAGATGTGTGTGTTAGCTGTGTGTGTTAGCTGTGTGTTAGATGTGTGTGTTAGCTGTGTGTTAGATGTGTGTGTTAGCTGTGTGTTAGATGTGTGTTAGATGTGTGTTAGCTGTGTGTGTTAGCTGTGTGTGTTAGATGTGTGTGTTAACTGTGTGTGTTAGCTGTGTGTTAGATTTGTGTGTTAGATTTGTGTGTTAGATGTGTGTGTTAGCTGTGTGTGTTAGCTGTGCGTGTTAGATGTGTGTGTTAGATGTGTGTGTTAGATGTGTGTTAGATGTTAGTTGTGTGTGTTGTTTGTGTTAGATGTGTGTGTTAGCTGTGTGTGTTAGATGTGTGTGTTAGATGTGTGTGTTAGCTGTGTGTGTTAGACGTGTGTGTTAACTGTGTTAGCTGTGTGTGTTAGCTGTGTGTTAGCTGTGTGTGTTAGCTGTGTGTGTTAGCTGTGTGTTAGATGTGTGTGTTAGCTGTGTGTTAGATGTGTGTCTTAGCTGTGTGTTAGCTGTGTGTGTTAGATGTGTGTGTTAGCTGTGTGTGTTAGATGTGTGTGTTAGATGTGTGTGTTAGATGTGTGTGTTAGCTGTGTGTTAGCTGTGTGTGTTAGCTGTGTGTTAGCTGTGTGTGTTAGATGTGTGTTAGCTGTGTGTGTTAGATGTGTGTGTTAGATGTGTGTTAGTTGTGTGTGTTAGATGTGTGTGTTAGCTGTGTGTGTTAGATGTGTGTGTTAGCTGTGTGTTAGCTGTGTGTGTTAGCTGTGTGTTAGACGTGTGTGTTAGACGTGTGTGTTAACTGTGTGTGCTAGCTGTGTGTTAGCTGTGTGTGTTAGCTGTGTGTGTTAGCTGTGTGTTAGCTGTGTGTGTTAGCTGTGTGTGTTACCTGTGTGTTAGATGTGTGTGTTAGCTGTGTGTTAGCTGTGTGTGTTAGCTGTGTGTGTTAGATGTGTGTGTTAGCTGTGTGTGTTAGATGTGTGTGTTAGCTGTGTGTGTTAGATGTGTGTGTTAGCTGTGCGTGTTACCTGTGCGTGTTAGCTGTGTGTTAGATTTGTGTGTTAGATGTGTGTGTTAGCTTTGTGTGTTAGCTGTGCGTGTTAGCTGTGCGTGTTAGCTGTGTGTGTTAGCTGTGCGTGTTAGCTGTGTGTGTTAGCTGTGCCTGTTAGCTGTGCGTGTTAGCTGTGCGTGTTAGCTGTGCGTGTTAGCTGTGCGTGTTAGCTGTGTGTTAGATGTGCGTGTTAGCTGTGCGTGTTAGCTGTGCGTGTTAGATGTGTGTGTTAGCTGTGCGTGTTAGCTGTGCGTGTTAGCTGTGTGTTAGGTTTGTGTGTTAGATGTGTGTGTTAGCTGTGCGTGTTAGATGTGTGTGTTAGATGTGTGTGTTAGATGTGTGTGTTAGCTGTGTGTGTTAGATGTGTGTGTTAGATGTGTGTTAGCTGTGTGTGTTAGCTGTGTGTGTTAGCTGTGTGTGTTAGATGTGTGTGTTAGATGTGTGTTAGCTGTGTGTGTTAGCTGTGTGTTAGACGTGTGTGTTAACTGTGTGTGTTAGCTGTGTGTTAGATTTGTGTGTTAGATGTGTGTGTTAGCTGTGTGTGTTAGCTGTGTGTGTTAGATGTGTGTGTTAGATGTGCGTGTTAGATGTGTGTGTTAGCTGTGCGTGTTATATGTGTGTGTTAGATGTGTGTGTTAGATGTGTGTTAGTTGTGTGTGTTGTGTGTGTTAGCTGTGTGTGTTAGCTGTGTGTGTTAGATGTGTGTGTTAGATCTGTGTGTTAGCTGTGCGTGTTACCTGTGTGTGTTAGCTGTGTGCTAGATTTGTGTGTTAGATCTGTGTGTTAGCTGTGCGTGTTAGCTGTGCGTGTTAGCTGTGTGTTAGATGTGTGTGTTAGATGTGTGTTAGTTGTGTGTGTTGTGTGTGTTAGATGTGTGTGTTAGCTGTGTGTGTTAGATGTGTGTGTCAGCTGTTTGTGTTAGCTGTGTGTTAGCTGTGTGTGTTAGCTGTGTGTTAGATGTGTGTGTTAGCTGTGTGTGTTAGCTGTGTGTTAGATGTGTGTGTTAGCTGTGTGTTAGATGTGTGTGTTAGCTGTGTGTTAGATGTGTGTTAGCTGTGTGTGTTAGCTGTGTGTGTTAGATGTGTGTGTTAACTGTGTGTGTTAGCTGTGTGTTAGATTTGTGTGTTAGATGTGTGTGTTAGCTGTGTGTGTTAGCTGTGCGTGTTAGATGTGTGTGTTAGATGTGTGTGTTAGATGTTAGTTGTGTGTGTTGTTTGTGTTAGATGTGTGTGTTAGCTGTGTGTGTTAGATGTGTGTGTTAGATGTGTGTGTTAGATGTGTGTGTTAGCTGTGTGTGTTAGACGTGTGTGTTAGCTGTGTGTTAGCTGTGTGTGTTAGCTGTGTGTGTTAGCTGTGTGTTAGCTGTGTGTTAGATGTGTGTCTTAGCTGTGTGTTAGATGTGTGTGTTAGCTGTGTGTGTTAGCTGTGTGTGTTAGATGTGTGTGTTAGCTGTGTGTGTTAGATGTGTGTGTTAGATATGTGTTAGTTGTGTGTGTTGTGTGTGTTAGATGTGTGTGTTAGCTGTGTGTTTTAGCTGTGTGTGTTAGATGTATGTCTTAGATGTGTGTGTTAGCTGTGTGTTAGATGTGTGTGTTAGATGTGTGTGTTAGCTGTGTGTGTTAGCTGTGTGTTAGATGTGTGTGTTAGCTGTGTGTTAGATGTGTGTGTTAGCTGTGTGTTAGATGTGTGTGTTAGCTGTGTGTGTTAGCTGTGTGTGTTAGATGTGTGTGTTAACTGTGTGTGTTAGCTGTGTGTTAGATTTGTGTGTTAGATGTGTGTGTTAGATGTGTGTGTTAGCTGTGTGTGTTAGCTGTGCGTGTTAGCTGTGTGTGTTAGATGTGTGTGTTAGCTGTGTGTGTTAGATGTGTGTGTTAGATGTGTGTGTTAGATGTGTGTGTTAGCTGTGTGTTAGCTGTGTGTGTTAGCTGTGTGTTAGCTGTGTGTGTTAGATGTGTGTTAGCTGTGTGTGTTAGATGTGTGTGTTAGATGTGTGTGTTAGCTGTGTGTTAGATGTGTGTGTTAGCTGTGTGTTAGCTGTGTGTGTTAGCTGTGTGTGTTAGATGTGTTTGTTAGATGTGTGTGTTAGCTGTGTGTTAGCTGTGTGTGTTAGATGTGTGTGTTAGCTGTGTGTTAGATGTGTGTGTTAGCTGTGTGTTAGATGTGTGTGTTAGCTGTGTGTTAGCTGTGTGTGTTAGATGTGTGTGTTAGATGTGTGTGTTAGCTGTGTGTTAGATGTGTGTGTTAGCGGTGTGTTAGATGTGTGTGTTAGCTGTGTGTGTTAGCTGTGTGTTAGATGTGTGTGTTAGATGTGTGTGTTAGCTGTGTGTGTTAGCTGTGTGTTAGATGTGTGTGTTAGATGTGTGTGTTAGCTGTGTGTGTTAGCTGTGTGTTAGCTGTGTGTGTTAGCTGTGTGTGTTAGATGTGTGTGTTAGATGTGTGTGTTAGCTGTGTGTGTTAGACGTGTGTGTTAACTGTGTGTTAGATGTGTGTGTTAGCTGTGTGTTAGCTGTGTGTGTTAGCTGTGTGTTAGATGTGTGTGTTAGCTGTGTGTTAGATGTGTGTGTTAGCTGTGTGTGTTAGCTGTGTGTGTTAGCTGTGTGTTAGATGTGTGTGTTAGATGTGTGTGTTAGCTGTGTGTGTTAGCTGTGTGTTAGATGTGTGTGTTAGATGTGTGTGTTAGATGTGTGTGTTAGCTGTGTGTGTTAGATGTGTGTGTTAGATGTGTGTGTTAGCTGTGTGTTAGATGTGTGTGTTAGCTGTGTGTTAGATGTGTGTGTTAGCTGTGTGTTAGATGTGTGTGTTAGATGTGTGTGTTAGATGTGTGTGTTAGCTGTGTGTGTTAGATGTGTGTGTTAGCTGTGTGTGTTAGCTGTGTGTTAGATGTGTGTGTTAGCTGTGTGTGTTAGCTGTGTGTTAGATGTGTGTGTTAGCTGTGTGTGTTAGATGTGTGTGTTAGCTGTGTGTTAGCTGTGTGTGTTAGATGTGTGTGTTAGCTGTGTGTTAGATGTGTGTGTTAGCTGTGTGTTAGATGTGTGTGTTAGATGTGTGTGTTAGATGTGTGTGTTAGCTGTGTGTGTTAGATGTGTGTGTTAGCTGTGTGTGTTAGCTGTGAGTTAGATGTGTGTGTTAGCTGTGTGTGTTAGCTGTGTGTTAGATGTGTGTGTTAGCTGTGTGTGTTAGCTGTGTGTTAGATGTGTGTGTTAGCTGTGTGTGTTAGCTGTGTGTTAGATGTGTGTGTTAGCTGTGTGTTAGATGTGTGTGTTAGCTGTGTGTGTTAGCTGTGTGTTAGATGTGTGTGTTAGCTGTGTGTTAGATGTGTGTGTTAGATGTGTGTGTTAGCTGTGTGTGTTAGATGTGTGTGTTAGCTGTGTGTTAGATGTGTGTGTTAGATGTGTGTGTTAGATGTGTGTGTTAGCTGTGTGTGTTAGATGTGTGTGTTAGCTGTGTGTGTTAGCTGTGTGTGTTAGCTGTGTGTTAGATGTGTGTGTTAGCTGTGTGTGTTAGCTGTGTGTTAGATGTGTGTGTTAGCTGTGTGTGTTAGCTGTGTGTTAGATGTGTGTGTTAGCTGTGTGTGTTAGCTGTGTGTTAGATGTGTGTGTTAGCTGTGTGTTAGATGTGTGTGTTAGCTGTGTGTGTTAGCTGTGTGTTAGATGTGTGTGTTAGCTGTGTGTTAGATGTGTGTGTTAGCTGTGTGTTAGATGTGTGTGTTAGATGTGTGTGTTAGCTGTGTGTTAGATGTGTGTGTTAGCTGTGTGTGTTAGCTGTGTGTGTTAGCTGTGTGTTAGATGTGTGTGTTAGCTGTGTGTGTTAGATGTGTGTGTTAGCTGTGTGTTAGATGTGTGTGTTAGCTGTGTGTGTTAGCTGTGTGTGTTGAGGCTGACGTGAGGTGAATATCTTTTTCTGCTTGGTATCATATGAACGTGCAGCTTTTCTAGTTTCCTTTGATCCCATCATGTTTGGGTGGAGTGAACGGATCACGCATTTTGTTGTATTTTGTTTCGGGTGTTACTCGTTATGGTGGCGCTGTTGTTTGTGGCATATGTATTTTAAAGTTATTAAACAATGACTTGGTTGACTAAATGCACTTGGAGAGTTGATTTAGTGGCATTAGTTTTTCTTCTATGAGACAGATAAATAAAATATCCTTAAGTCACTAGAGTAACTTTTTTTACAGCCGTTGGACCCACCGGTGGGTCTGAAGGGGTTCAGGCTTCTGGGCTGTTGTGCTTGATTTGTCGATGCTGTTCATGTTTCCCCCTGATACAGTTTTTAAAGATTGTATTATTGTATTTGGGGTCCACTACTCTTTTCTTTTACTGCCGTTGGAGTCTATATTTAAAAACACAACATTGCCTACCACTGCTCTGCAGATGTTCAGACTTATGTCCCTTTAAACTGCAGGGAGACTCGACTGATCTGCTTCGCTGCTTGAGAGCTTAAAACGTGTGGATGGAAGGAAACTTTCTCCTTTTGAATGAGGAGAAAACTGACGTTGTGCTCTTTGGGAGTTCTGAGCTTCTGAACGGTGCTGTTCTTGGTCCGCTTGCTTCACTCTGATAAACCCATGGGGAAAAACCTTGGCGCGATGGCTGATAGCTCTTTTAACTTCCACCAGCAGGTCAGCTTGGCAGGAGGAAGCCCGACCTGCCTGAGCCAGACCTCCACCTGCTCATTACGTCCAGCTTAGACCACTGCAGCTCCGCTTCATGGCCTTGGTCCGCCATCTTTGCACCGACTGCAGCAGCTGATGTTTTTGTTCCAGTCTTTTGTTTTCACAGATTTTGTTTTACTGAGTAGTTGTTTTATTATTCAGCACTCTGATAACCGGATCAATGACGGGATCAATGACTACATTAATAAATTGATCAATTGGTGGATCAATATCGGTGTGTGTCGTCTTTCTCAGGTTCCTGTGTCCTCGGGGGGTCCAGTCTAGCTCCACCTGCAGCTTCATGTCCAACAAGGTGAGTTTGTATGTCTCTGATTGGCCAGAATATGTGAGGCCGAGGACATCACATCTCCTTCCTGTTTCAGGAGAACGTCCTCATGTCTGAGGCTGAGCTTCAGGTGGAGCGGCCCCTCCCTCAGCTGGACTATTACGGCCCCCAGATGGAGGGGGAGGAGGAGAGGAGTCAGCTGATCACACCTTCATCAACCAAAAGGAAAATTTCAGAGCTGGGAACACCTGAGGAGGAGGAGGTGAAGGCTAAACGGGTCCTTACTTCATCCTCTCTGGAGGCGGGGCTATGTGACTGGGAGGCGGAGCAACAGGTGAAGCTGCAGCAGGAAGAGGAGGACCGACGGCTGGCTCTGCTGCTGCAGAAGGAGCTGGACGAGGAGGAGCGACGAAGAGCCACTGATCGACGCAAAGGATCCTCTGACGCCTACCTGCTCCGCCAGAATACAGGACGTACACCTGGAGGCTCCGCCCACAAGACAGGAAAGAACCCTGGAGGCCCTGCCCACCTTAGAGGAGGCACATCTGGAGGCTCCGCCCACAAAACCACTAAAACCTCCAGAGGCACCTCTTCATCCGCCTCCTCCTCCAGACAGACCACTCTGACGAAGATGTTCTCTAGTCTGAACAGCTGATCCGACGGTTTTCCAGAGAATTCCACCATCTGCTTAATGAACAGGAGTGTGTGTGTGTTTCCTCCCTCTGTAAAATCTCCTGATCAAGTCTTGGTCGGGTTGATCTGATCAGCGGATCATGTTGTATTGATCAGGTTGATCTAATGTTGCTGCTGCCTTCACTCATTTTTCTCAAAGCTGATTGGACATCTTTCTGTTGGGGGAGGGGCATAAACTGAGCAGACTCAAAAGTGATGCTGAGGTCACAGCTGTTTTTATCCCAGTTCACCTGAACGCAGCATCATGTTCATTGTGTAATGTTTACTTCAGGGTCTCTTTAACATCATAATGGCAGTGTTCTGCCGGCCGGGTTCTAACCGCCGGGTTCTCCAGAGTTTGGTTTTATATGGCTGTCAGCACAGATGGTGCATTCACTGACCTTGGGGAAAATCAGTCACTTTGTTTCTTCTAATAAAGCGGTTGTGATTGCGTTCTGCAGTGTGATTATTTTCTCATCTCTCACAGGGAGGAGATATTAAGAGGTCTCTGATCCCCACCGATCCTGCAGGTTTTACATGTTTACCTGCTGCAACACACCTGAGTCGTATCATTAATGGGTCATTAGGAGGCTGATGTGGATCAGGTACGTTGCAGCAGGGAAGCAGGTGGAGACCTGCACTAAGGTGCAGCATATTGACCCTCCTCTCCATTCAGGAAGAAATGACCTGCAGGTTTAGTGTAGAACGGATTTGTGGGTCCAGATGGATCCTGGATTTTACAGATTTACTAATCTGAGGGGAGACGAGACAAAACGAACCAGAAGCCAAGCAGCTGCTGCACCTGGAAACATCCTGAAGGCGTCTAAAGACCACAGCAGACCAGCGATGGGGTCCCTGGAAGAGGGAAACCTGTAGAAACCATGAGCAGGAACCGGTGTGTGGGTGTACTAAGCATTAGGGGGGGGGTTGTACTGAGTGATCATTATAACCACACCCCTCCAAGGATCCGAGGCAGACCAAGAAGGTCCCAAGCCCCGGGCAACCAGGACCTACCAGAGAGACCAGAATTGAGACTGCCCACCACACACACACACACACACAGGAATTTCATCCATTCTTAATCAGATGCGTTTAATATGGCGGTGGCCCTCCCTCTGCAGCACTAACAGCTTCAGCTCTCCTGGGAAGGAGTTCCACAGGTTCAGGAGTGTTTCTAAGAGTTTCTCACCGTTCCTCCAGAGGCACGTGTGTGAGGTCAGATACTGATGCTGGACCAGAAGGCCTGGTTCTCAGCCTCCGTTCTAACTCATCCCAAAGGTGTTCTATCAGGTTGAGGTCAGGACTCTGTGCAGGCCGATCAGGTTCATCCACACCGAACTCCTCATCCAGGTCTTCATGGACCTGGAACAGGAAAGGGCCGTTCCCAAACTGTTCCCACAAAGCTGGGATCATGGAAAAATCTTGGTATGCTGAAGCATCCATACTTCCTTTCACTGGAACTAAGGGGCCAAGCCCAGCTCCTGGAAAAGAACCCCAAACCATGAACCCTCCGCCACCACCTTGGCCCAATGCAGTCAGACCAGTACCGTTGTCCTGGCAACCGCCAGACCCAGACTCCTCTATCATATCGGCAGATGGTGAAGCGTGATTCGTCCCTCTAGAGAACGGGTCTCCACTGATCCAGAGTCCAGTGGCAGCGTTCTCCACATCGCTGCATCTGGTGACGTACGGCCTGGATGCAGCTGCTGCCGTGGAAACCCGATCCATGAAGCTTTCTTCTGTCCTAGAGCTGATCTGAAGGCCTCTGGAGGTCTGGAGCGATCCACTCTGCAGAAAGTTGCAGACCTTTGCGCCTCAGCATCCGATGACCCGCCCAGTCTTTTTACGTGACCGACCACTTTGCTTCCACTTTGTTATGATCCCACTGAAAGCTGAGTGGAATATTTAGGAGGAAATTTCACGACGGGACTTGTTGCACAGGAGGCTTCCTATCACAGCACCACGTTGGAATCCACTGAGCTCCTGAAGCGACTCGTTCCAGAAACAGTCTGCATGCCTTGCTGCTTGGTTTTTATACACCTGTGGCCATGGAGGTGATCAGAACACTGATTTCAGTTATTTGGACGGTGAGTAAATTCTTTCAGCAGAACAGTGTAGAATGGAGCCTGGTCATGGAGGACTTCATCCTGGAGTTAACGGGGAGCCGATGAGAGAAGCTAAAACTGGAGAAATATGAGCTCCTGCTAGTTTTCATCAGAAGCTGCTGCATGATTGTGGATCAGCTGGAGACTTTCAGGCCATATCTGGACAGGACTAGTTTTTCTGCATCACTCTGAGACAGGATGTCCCTGATTCTAGCAATATTACGTAGCTGGAAGAAGGAAAGCCGAAGGACAGATCCTGGTCCAGAATAACTCCAAGGTTCCTTCCTGTAGCACTAGAGCCAAATTAATACAAATCAATTCCAACCAGATTAATTACAGAACTCGACTAGACAAAGACGACAACCTCAGCCTGAGTGTAGGGGAAAATCCAGGTCTTTGTCTTTAAGACTAATCAGGACAGCCTGCATCTTCAGAGGAAGTTTCATCACCAGTTTCTGTGGTCGGTCATGTGACCACATCAGTCATGTGACCAGGTCTCTCGTGTCCCTGATGACCCTGGTTTGGAGCACCGGTCAGGAGTTACAGAAACCACTAGAACTCCTGATGAAACGGGTTCAGATCCAGGTCCAAGCTGGATTCTGTTCAGGTGGACTCAGGGGGTCCTGCACCAACCTAACCTGCTGAGAGTGTCTTCACAGGGGCTCTGGTCCAGAACTGAGACCAGATCAGATGCTGATGATGTCACTGCGAGGTGATGCTGAGAAATGTTTCCCATGATCCATTGCTGCCCTGCAGTGACTCACAGGGGCTAAAATAAGAACTGAAAAAGGACAGAGACATGAAGTGGACTGAAGCAGCAAGCTGGACGTTCAGGTCCACATCAGATGCCTCAGACCTCCGCCAGACTCCTGGTCTTCATATGTCTTCAGCCTGTGGTCGGACCTCAGGTCAGCCTTCTGGACAGTGTTTACGTCTTACTTCCTGTCTCTGGGACGGGGGGGGGGCGTGTCCTTGTCGCTGTTGCTAAAAGTGACTTCAGACCAAGTCCAAACTGGACCGACGGACTTCACGGTGAGTTAGACTTTTAGTTTCCTCTGAACTTTCTGCTGTGAGCAACTTTCAACATTTTCATCTACAAGTTTATAGATTTCAACCCAATCCAACTTTATTTATAAAGCACTGATTAACAACATCTCGGGGTTGGAATCAGTTCAGAGCGATTCATCGTGGTCCCTTCAAGACACATTAGTCCAGTTTCTAATAACTTGATACGAACTACCGAGCTCAGAAACCAGCGAGCTTAGTGATCAAACTTCTGATTTTATGATCAAATTTATTTTTGTCAAAACTAACATTTTTCAGTTCTTCTGACTTTATTTATGAAAATTAACCTTTTAAAAGGTTTATTTAATGAGTTAAATTTCTTATTCATCAAGGGGTCAGTGAATGCAGCACAGTAACAGTGATGATTTGCATTTTAAACCTTTTGTTGAATTATTTGAAAACAACTTGTTTTTGTTTATTGGTTTATTATTTTAAAAAAAGTATTAATTAGGATCTTTTTGTTTTTATTTTGTTTACTGGAAGCAGAAAAACAACTATGTGGATAAACAAACATGTCTGAATGAATCAGTGTCATTGATGAACTGCATCAGCCGTTTCCATGACGACCCTTAACCCTTTCATTCCTGACAGATGTGTGTATCCAGGTGTCTGCGGTGTGTGGGCGTGTCTTTGGTTCCCATGGCGATCGTCTGCATGTTATCCAATGTCCTGCTGCTGCTTCCTGAAATGAAGATCCACTTTTTGTGGGATGGTCATGTGACCAGAGAGGCCACCTGGGCCACCGGCCTATGGGCTTCCGGTTTACTGGTGTGTGTGTGTGTGTGTGTGTGTGTGTGTGTGTGTGTGTGTGTGACTCACCTCCGCCTCCAGACTGTGGTGTGTATTTCTGGATCAGTGTGTATTTTTGTGCATGTGGGTTTCATCACATGTTCATGTTTATTTTTTCCTGATTTCAGTCAGAACTCTTAAACCCACTTCCTGTTGAACTTCAGACTAATGAGAAAAGGAAAAAAAAACTTAGTGGGAACACTGGAAAAGAAGATTCTGGTTCTGGTTTCAGGTTTTACTGGGAGCTCGAGGGTTCATCCAGAGTAGCTGGACCACCGGCTGCTGGGCGTTCAGGAGTCAGGTAAGATAAATTATTCTAGAATCTAGATGTTTCTGGTACCAGAAATAACCAGAGTTTTTTTATTACCAGGGTAGAATACCTTTACCAGGACCTCCTCCAGAACCTCCACCAGGACCTATACCTGGGCCTTTACCAGGACCTCCACCTGGACCCCTACCTGGGCCTTTACCAGCAGGGTTCCCGCGGATCCTTAAAAAGTCTTAAAAGGCATTGAATTCATCAATCTAAAATTAAGGCCTTAATTGGCATTAAAACGTCTTAAATTGATCTTTCTAAAGTCTTAAAAATGTTTACACATAATTAGTAGAATTTATAATTGAAATTAGTCTCAAATCTAAAAATAAATCGTAACATTAATTTTATTTAAAATGTACCGAATGTCTCTGATGATGCGAACATGATGGTGGAACCAACAAAACAGTGACGTTGTTGCAGCGTCTCTAACGCTAAGAGCAGATGCAAGTTGTTAATGTAGCAACTTTAAACTACATCATAGGAAAGTGTAAATTCAACGAAAATTGGCTGTCCGACCAAGATTTTTCTTCATGGCTGAAAGCGGTACCAGGCAATGTGTACGAGGCACGGTGTATTTTATACACAAAAATGTTTCAAACTCGACACGATGGGAGTCGAGGCAGTGGAGTCTCACATCCACAGCGAGAAACACAAAGCGTCAAAATCGAGCTGCCAACTGCATACGCCAGGTATTTCCCAGTTCTGTTCTTCTCTCGTCTCCACCATGCCTCCACCCGCACTACCGATATCAACAACTGGGACAGCAGCACCACATCTCCAGACAATGTTCGGGTGTACGCCTACACTGAAAGCAGAGGTACTGTGGTCTCTGAACACCGCGACAAAACACCGATCGTTCAAGTCTAATGTGGGAGTTGGAGACTTATTTCGTGCAATGTTCCCAGACTCCGACATTACCTACTCGTTTGCATGCGGTTCCGACAAGACGGTTTTATGTTTTATGTTAAAATAAACATTTGGGTGAAATTGTCCCTAACCACTTGTAATTGATGTGGTGTTTTTTCCCCCACTTTTGTTAATTGGGAAGTTGGTCTTAAATTTATTTTCAAATGGCATTAAAAAAGTCTTAAAAAGTCTTAAGTTTAACTTGCTTTAAGCTGTAGGAACCCTGTCCAGGACCTCCACCTGGACCCCTACCTGGACCTTTATCAGGACCCCCACCTGGACCTCTACCTGGGCCTTTACCAGAACCTCTACCTGGACCTTTACCAGGACCTCTACCTGGACCTCTATCAGAACCTCTACCAGGACCTCTACCTGGACCTCTAACTGGCCTTTCACAGGACCTCCACTAGAACCTCTACCAGGACCTCCACTAGGACCTCTACCCAGGCTTTTACCAGGACTTCCACCTGGACCTCTACCTGGGCCTTTACCAGGACCTCCACCTGGAACTCTACCAGAACCTCTACCAGGACCTCCACTAGGACCTCTACCTGGGCCTTTACCAGGACCTCTACCTAGGCTTTTACCAGGACCTCCACCTGGATCTCTACCAGAACCTCTACCAGGACCTCCACTAGGACCTCTACCTAGGCTTTTACCAGGACCTCCACTAGGACCTTTACCTGGGCCTTCACCAGGACCTTTACCTAGGCTTTTACCAGGACCTCCACTAGGACCTCTACCAGAACCTCTACCACAGGGGTGCCCAAGTTCAGTCCTCGAGATCTTCAATCCTGGAACTTTTAGATGCAACCCTTCTCCAATACGCCTGAATCAAATGGCTCAATTCCCTCATCCACATGTCATTCAGCTCTGCAGATGCCTGGTAACGAGCCGTTCATTTGTTTCAGGTGTGTTGGGGAAGGGTTGCATCTAAAAGTTGCAGGATTGTAGATCTTGAGGACTGGAATTGGGCACACCTGCTCTACCAGGACCTCCACTAGGACCTCTACCTGGGCCTTTACCAGGACCTCTACCTAGGCTTTTACCAGGACCTCCACTAGGACCTCTACCTAGGCTTTTACCAGTACCTCCACCTGGACCTCTATCTGGGCCTTTACCAGAACCTCTACCTGGGCCTTTACCAGGACCTCTACCAGGACCAGGATGCTTTTTCCTGAAAACTACATAAAACTGGTTTTGAACATTTCTTTAGAAAGCAGAAAACCATCCTCTGGCTTCCAACATCAGCATCATTAACCAGTTATTGAACGGTTTGTCCATGTTACAAGCTGCCGGTTCTTCCACCTGACCTGAACCAGCTGCTACAAGCTGCCGGTTCTCCCGCCGGACCTGAACCAGCTGGATGGATTTCATGCTGCTGACATGTCCTCCACCAGCAACATGGGTGTTGTTTACCTTTCTGATCTGATCACATGATCCTACATGTAGATTCAGGAAGTCCAGGATTAGGTAATTAAGTAAATTAGTAATGAGAATGTTTTTCTGTCTCCATCCAGATGCTGTCCCAGGTCCTGTACTCCTGTCTGGGTGTCCTGGCTGCCGGTAGCTGCTGTCTGGTCAGCGCCACCGGTCTGTCTCAGGGTCCGCTCTGTCTCTACAACTCGTCTTCCGGTCCAACATGGGGGGTTCCCCTGCAGCCCCTCCCAGATCGGTGAGAGACTGAAACTCCTGATGTTTGAACCTTTTTACGTCCTGTGTTTTCATCGTCTTGACCGTCCCTCACAGACAGCCCGGGTACCTGTACAACTGGACTCTGTGGTCCGGGGTCTGTCTGGAGCCCAGGTCTGTGGTTCAGTGGAACGTGGTTCTGTTTAGTGTGATGGGGATCGCCAGCGCCCTGCAAGCGGTCCTCTGTGGGGCCAACGCCCTGAACTCCCTGCTGGGTCTGATCCTGGGTCGGGGCTTCTGCCACAACAAGGTGTGTCCTCAGTCTCATGTTTCTGTGAGGGCGTCAGGTGTCCAACAGGTCCAGGTGTCTCCGCCTGAGTCCTGCTCAAACTGAACTTAATCTGTTATTCTTTGTTTTACAGGTCGGTCCAGTTTTAGTTTGAGGTGGATCTGGTGTGCGGGGGACCCAGTCTATGGGGGATCCTCTACGGAAACCATCTGAACCAAAATGAAATGTGTTTAGTTTCTGGTTTAAAAGCACTGAAGCACTTTAGATGATCAGTAAGATGAAAACTGACTTCATTTCAGTTTACACGATAATGATGATGATGATGATGATGTAATAAAGTTGGTGTGAGCAGAATGTGTGAACTCATCAGTCATGTCTTATTTTTTAGTGACTGAATCTAAAAACTAGGTCCCGCACCAGGTGGGACCCCTGGTCTAAATCCAGGACTACATTAAAGCTCGCCCCACCTGTAACCAACATAAGACTTTCCGCAGACCCCCAGCTGGATTGCTTCGGCCTCTTCCTGTTCCTCATCACCCTTGGTTTTGTATATCCCTGGACTTTGTCACTGGCCTGCCTGCATCGGATGGTCACATGGTGTTCCTGACCATAGTGCACCGTTTCAGTAAGATGGCACTTTGTTCCTTAACCAAACTTCCTTCTGTTAAGGAGACTGCACATTTGATCCTGCTCCATGTTTTCTGCACGGCCTCCCGATAGATTTGGTTTTTGACCGGGGACCTCAGTTCACCTATGTTTTGGAAGTTCTGTGGTCGGCTGTCCACTGTCAGCCTGTCCTGTCGCCGGACGTGGCTTCAGGCCCACACCACCTTCCTTCGCACTGTGTCCCGTTATGCGGCCGATGCCAACCGCCGCTGCTCTTTGGCCTCTGCGTATCAGGTGGGTCAGCGAGTGTGGTTATCCACTCAGGCCCTGCCTCTCTATGTAGACTCCCTGAAGTTGGCCCCATGGTTCGCTGGAACCTCCCTATCAAGAAAATGATCACACTCTGCCGCTCAACCATATCCACCTGCTGCCGCCACCTGCTAGTTACCTCATCAGTGCCACTCTATAACCTGTCCTGTCTCACTCATTAGTTGCTAGATTATCTATGCTTCCATGCCTGACTCTACAGCTAGTGTTAATTTTAAAAGCCATTTTAAAATTCAGTTTTAGTCCAGCTTATTAGTTTTTATCACATTTAGTCAACTTCATATAATTTTGTTTAGTCAAGTTTTAGTCGACTGTAAGTCAAGCATTTTAGTCTTTATTTTATGCATCCATCCATCCATCCACCCATCCATTTTCTTCCACTTATCGGGAGTCGGGTCGCGGGGGCAGCTGCCTAAGCAGGGAAACCCAGACTTCCCTCTCCCCGGCCACATTCACCAGCTCATCCAGAGGGATCCCGAGGCGTTCCCAGGCCAGCCGAGAGATGTAGTCCGTTCAGCGTGTCCTGGGTCTTCCCCGGGGCCTCTTTCTGATGGGACGTGCCTGGAACACCTCACCAGGGAGGAGTCCAGGAGGCATCCTAACCAGATGCCCGAGCCACCTCATCTGGCTCCTCTTGATGTGGAGGGGCAGCGGCTCTACTCTGAGCTCTTCACGGATCACCGAGCTTCTCACCTTATCTCTAAGGGAGAGCCTGGCCACCCTGCAGAGAAAACTCATTTCAGCCGCTTGTATTCGCGATCTTGTTCTTTCGGTCACTACCCACAGCTCGTGACCACAGGTGAGGGTAGGAACGTAGATCGACCGGTAAATCGAGAGCTTTGCCTTTTGGCTCAGCTCCTTCTTCACCACGACAGACCGATGCAGAGTCCACATCACTGCAGACGCCGCACCGATCCGCCTGTCCATGAACTCCTCCATTTGGGACAGGACCCTATTGCTGACCCGGAGAGAGCACTCCACCCTTTTCCGGCTGAGGACCATGGTCTCGGACTTGGAGGTGCTGATTCTCATCCCAGCCGCTTCACACTCAGTTGCAAATCGCTCCAGTGAGAGCTGAAGATCAAGGCCCGACAAAGCCAACAGAACCACATCATCTGCAAAGAGCAGAGACCCAATCCTGAGGCCACCGAACCGGATCCCCTCAACACCTTGGCTGCGCCTAGAAATTCTGTCCATAAAGGTTATGAACAGTATTGGTGACAAAGGGCAGCCTTGGTGGAGGCCAACCCTCACTTTTCGTCAACTAAAACTATCAAACTTAGATATGAATAAAACGTGACTAAAACTAATAAGTGTTTTCGTCATGACTACTAAAACTAAGATTAAAACTGAGATGCTGCCACAAACAACACTGGATCAGGGGGGGGCGTTCCTCCCAATCACGCCCCTCCAGGTCTCGCTGTCATTGCCCACGTCAGCATTGAAGATCCCCAGAAGAACAAAGGAGCCCCCGGAAGGAGTCCTCTCCAACACCCCCTCCAAGGACTCCAAAAAGGGTGGGTACTCTGACCTACTGCTTGGTGCATAAGCACAAACAACAGTCAGGACCCTTCCCCCAGCCTGAAGGCGGAGGGAGGCTACCCTTTCGTCCACCGGGGTAAACCCCAACGTACAGGCTCCAAGTCGGGGGGCAATGAGCATGCCCACACCTGCTCGCCGCCTTTAATTAAACTTGCAATCCAACTGAAAACATAGTTGCCTGACCAGTATAACGTACCTAAGTTAGCATAAATTCAACTTCACACACAATTCTACCAACAAGTGGCTATGGTCGCTACAAGCTAGTAAGTTAGCCAGCAGTTTGTGGTTGGTTTAACGTTATTGTTGGAACATTACAGTCGTTGGTTTAATGTTACCTTCTAAACAACCACCACCAAACTTTTTGTTAACTTACCACGATGTCTTCAGGTTTGTTATCTTTTTCCAGCTACATTTCCAGACCACATTCCTTCCCTTCAACTAAAATCAAGCATAAGGTTTTTTTTCCCCTTCAGTGTAATGAAAATGGGTCCATATATCACGTCTTCTCTTTCTCTTGGGCTCCGTGCAAAGCATGGCCTAACCCTCTGGCATGAATCCACCTCCTGTCTGTCCCAGGTGTTTTCACCTGCCCCCTGCAGGTTTGAAAGGGGGCGTATCACTGTGTGAAGAGGAGGTGGAGGAGAGAGGATTTGACAAAATCATATAATATAATTTTCGTCTCGTCTTTGTGAACTAAAATGTCCATAGATTTTAGCCCAGTTTTTATTTTGTGAGCTACATTTTTGTCTCGTCTTTATTAGTCCATGAACATGCGTTCTGTTTTAGTTATTGTTCATTAACGGGAGTTTTAGTCTCGTCTAGTCTAGTTTTCATCTGGTGAAAAATGTGCGTTGACAAAAATATTTTCATTTAATTTTCATTGATGAAATTAACACTATCTCCGTTTGTTTCCCGTACTGATTCCCTATTTCTGACCTGTTCCGTACCTGGATGTTACCTGGACCTTATTCTGGAAAGACAAACATCAGGTTTGTTGGTCCAGAGGAAACCTGTTTACCTGGCAAGCAGTTGGCTGGGGTTCAATTCCAGCTGCGTACCTACAGCGGTTGCAGACCTATACACTTGGCCTTACCTGGAAATATCATAAAGCTTGTTCTTCCTTTATCCCCAGCCTGTTGTGTTTGATTTGGTTCTATACCATCCTCGTTACACCCTGCACCCCTGAAGAAGAGAGTCAACGGCCATGGCTCCTCACAAGAACAAATCCTTGTCTAAGACAGTATTAATCTCAAGGGCCTGGTTGTCCAAAGACAATCTGATAAGATTTCGGTTATCAGATTGCATCAAACCTTGAGAATGGGTTGTTCAACAGGGAAATCCGGTTCCAGAAATCCTGGTTGTTATCCGGATAAAACCCTCAGTTTGGGTTGTTCAGAACTTCTGAGTAGGATCCGGATAACTTTGAACCCAGCTGAGGGCAGATGTCAGGAAGAACATGCAGTTCAACCTAACAGCTGATCAAATAGAACTTTTTATTTGCTGCAGATGCTTATTTGTATTTTACACCTGACTTGTTTAGGTGTTACAGGGATAAAGAGGTAAAACAGGCTACTGTTCAGCACAATAATCCATCTTCCTGTCAGTCATTACTGCATAAGAAGAACCTGTCAGAAATAATAACGATGCATCCCTCACTACATGTCCATCCGTCCCTCATTCGGACAGAGAGCCACAGGTTGGGCCTCCACGAGGGGCTCAGGTCGTCATTAACACGTTACACAGAGGGACAGTCCACTTTTTTATTTAAGACAATTCCAGAATATCCAATGTAGTTATTAACGGATTAGTTTTTATTTGTTGTGGCTCCGGTGAGAAGTCATAAAATTATACATAGAAGAGGAAGTTCATGGTTCCTGTGTGTCATCACAAAGGGAAACTTGAAGTGACGCCATTCCGGCTCTTCTACCTGCTGTTCTTCACGTCGCCGGAAGCCCACATTGATTTACATGGCAGAAACCCGGATTTGGTGATCCTGACAAACAAGATTCTGGATCAGATGATCCAATCCAGCGTTGCTTTGAACAACCAGGGTAAAAGTAAACTGGATTACGTGATCCTAAATTCTGGAAAATGGGATTCCCAAATCCAGAGAGCTTTTATCCGGATTAAATTTTTTGAACAACCGCCCCATGTAGATCTCACTGATTATACAATCCAATAAAAAGCTTCTTAGCAAATACGCTTATTGTACTTATATGTACAGACGGGGACAAAGTTGTTGGTTCCCTTCGGTTAATTAAAGAAAAACTGTTCACAGAAATAACTTGAATCTGACAAAAGTAATAATAAATAAAAATTCTATTAAATTTAACCAGTGAAAGTCAGATGTTGCTTTTCAACCATGTTTCAACAGAATTATTTAAAAAATAAACTCATGAAACAGGCCTGGAGAAAAATGATGGTACTCCTAAAAAAGACTGAAAATAATGTGACCAAAGGGACGTGTTAATCCAAGGTGTGTCCACTAATTAGCATCACAGGTGTCTACAAGCTTGTAACCAGTCAGCGGGCCTATATATAGGCTAGAGGTAGTCACTGTGCTGTTTGGGGGTTAAAGTCTACATCAGCATCTTGAACATATTACACACAGACACAGATTTATTTGCTTTTTGCTTATCAGAAGGTTCATTTATAGGGTAACAGTCCCTGGATTGGGTTTTTGATGTCATTGTTAGCTAATGCTAATGTTTAACTAGTAGCATTAGCAGGGGGAAAAATAAACTTAAATGTTTAGTCAGATAACTGCAAACAGAAGCATCTTTCGCATCTTTTCCATCATATTCCTGTCTTGCTATAGTGTTTATGTGATTTATTTTATGTTAAACCACCAGCTATTAGTAACCTTAGCTAGCTTACCTGTTGTTTGCTGGACGCTCCAGTGTGGGCGCTCGAACATTCTTCAGGGACAGTGTGGCCTCCGGCACAATAATTCAGATGTGAGAACATGCACGATTCACCATGCATGACCTGCTCCAGGAGGGAGTTCCACCAGCGTAGCTGTGTGAGGAAAGCTTCGTTTGAACTAACACCGTCTCTGAATTAAGACTCAAGCCGTTCCAGTAACACATTCCAGCTGCATCTAGTTGAGCTAATCCAAGCGAGGCTTACATAGCCTGGCTATGTGGAGGTCCTGAGGAACGTAGGAAGCCCTGACGAGTGGATGGTGGAAAAGAGGAGCAGCAGGAAAAGAGAGCAAACTGAGAGCTTCATTTTCTCAGCAGCTGAACAAAGAAAGCTGATGGAGATCAGTGACGTGCGGTGGGTTCATGGCTGGTGAAGCACCGACTCCTCTGGAGTCACATTTACATTGTAAGAACAAAAAGAGCTTCTTGTTTCACTATTCATCCACCAGCATGAAACTACGCCCCCTGGAGGTGAGGCAGAGTACTGCACTCCACTCCACTCCTCCACTCCTCCATCACGTCGCCTCCACCTCCTACATGCCACCTCCACGCCGCCTCCATTCCGCCTCCACGGTCGCCTCCACTCCTCCCCCACGCCGCCTCCACTCCGCCTCCACTCCTCCTCCACGCCTCCTCCACTCCGCCTCACGCCGCCTCCACGCCGTCTCGTCTCCACCTCCACTCCTCCTCCACTCCTCCTCCAATCAACCTCCACTCCTCCTCCACTTCGCCTCCACTCCGCCTCCAATCCACCTCCACTCCTCCTCCACTCCTCCTCCAATCCACCTCCACTCCTCCTCCACTTCGCCTCCACTCCACCTCCACTCCTCCCCCACGCCGCCTCCACGTCGCCTCCACTCCTCCTCCAATCCACCTCCACTCCTCCTCCACTCCACCTCCACGCCACCTCCACTCCACCTCCACTCCTCCTCCACGTCGCCTCCACTCCACCTCCACTCCTCCTCCACGTCGCCTCCACTCCTCCTCCAATGCACCTCCACTCCTCCTCCACTCCACCTCCACTCCTCCTCCACTCCTCCTCCAATCCACCTCCACTCCTCCTCCACTCCACCTCCACGCCACCTCCACTCCACCTCCACTCCTCCTCCACGTCGCCTCCACTCCACCTCCACTCCTCCTCCACGTCGCCTCCACTCCTCCTCCAATGCACCTCCACTCCTCCTCCACTCCACCTCCACTCCTCCTCCACTCCACCTCCACTCCTCCTCCACGCCGTTTTTAGCCTGTTACACTGTTTGTCTGCTGTTGTGGTCATTTTTCTCAAAATTATCGAAATGTTTCTCAAAATTATCACAATTATCCCCCTTCTGGTTTTTTCACAAATTGCACCCTGCTTGTGAACATATTATTGTGTGTGTGTGTGTGTGTCTGTGTGTGTGTGTGCGACCTACATTAACTCTGTACTGTTCCATCAGCAGCAGCATCTTACCAGCAAAGCGAACCTGCAGCAGGTGGAAATAAAGAACCAGAACATGTCTCAGAGTCGGAGGTTTCTTTTGTTGGAATTCCCTCACGCCTGCAGCCTTCATCTTTTAACAGAAATCTACTGAATGCTGACTCTTAACCATTAAGTCATTATTATACTGAAACGAGTATAATATATATGATGGTGAAACAATCTCACAATTTCCCCCTTTTGATATCTTCCAATATTTAAGTGCTAACTCTTCTTCTGACATGCCATCCTAGTCAGGTTCAACATACAACCATAGCCCCATGTATCCTCTGGGAACAAAGGACTGGTTCGGTAAACAATTGGGGCCTCGTGGTAACACATGCCACACGCCCTGATATATTTTGCTCCTTTGTCGTGGTTTGCAACCATTCCAACCATAAATTACTATCTCTCTATCCGGTAGCTATTTCAATAAGATCTCTAACCTGAACTCAGTCTGGGTGGTCCCCTGTTGGTCCTCCTGCGAGGGCATCTGGGTGGGTGAAGATTGAGGGGACTGAGTTGGTTGAGGCTGCATGTTGGAAATCTTTACCAGCCCCTTGGGATCCGTCCCTGTTACATCTACACCTAAAATGTGATAAAAGGACTGCTCGTACTTTTCCATACCCACGCATTGGGATGGACAACAATAGATGGAGTTCCTCTCAACCCCAGTAACACTAATTGAAATAGGGGATCCTATCCCTTGACCTGTAAATGCTCCCCTACTTAATGAAATGTTCTTTTTCAGTTCCTGCCGCCACGGCAGGTTGGGGGTCGCTACCCACCCTTCTGGTCGAGTGGTCCGAAAAAAATGTTCCCTATCCTGGAGTATAGGTGGATACATCTACCTGGGTCAAGGAGATCACTGCCTTCCACACATCATAGCCTCTCCAACCATGCTGATCCCTTCCACAGCTCACAGTCTGACACAAGTCTACCTGGAAGGTGGTGGTGGTCCCTCTTGGATACGCTAACTCCACCATACCTGTCCCAACACTTGTCCTGTGTGCCAATTAACACCTGCCTTCCTTTCCTTTCCAATCAGCCTTCAAATTCCCCACATAACCAAAGAATCAATAACACCAGGACAGCCGGTCCTACACACAACACACCCATAAACCTCCAGTTTCTCCACAGAGAACCTGGTCCCTCCATGTTTCTCTGGTCATCCTTGTGCTCAGATGCTACCCGTATCTGAGCTGTAAACCTTCTATCCCAACAGCTTACTCGTCCTGTGACCTTAATTCAGTGGATTGTAAAATTGCAACAACACTTATAAATGCACTTGGCCTACGATAATCAAACTAGGCAATTACCTTTTATCATTAGCTACTGTTATCCTACTATTATTATCTACTAAACCTTAGCGGGGAATTGGTGAGGATAGAAAAGATAGAATGGGTCAATAAAGCAGAGTTCTTGTATTGTAGTCTTGTGACCTTCGACCTCAAGGTAGACTGCCCTGAGATCAGACCTCCTCACCAGGGATTATTCTCCCCCTATTGGTGGGATTGTCTTCACCAACAAGCCTTGTCTCCTTTTTCTGTCTCAAGAGTTCCTCCAAATTTCTCCCTGGTTCCTCAGTAGGAGTACACTGGCTCCAGTGATACCATGTAGAGCCCTTGACCTGAGATGTTCTCTCCAGCACCCTGAAGGGTCCCATCCACCTGGGTTCTGACCACTTTCTTTTGATGACCCATAACAATACCCACTCTGCAGGGAGGGGTTTGGTTCCTTCCTTAGTTGTCTTCCAGTCTCTCACCTGGCATCCAAACCATGTAAGACTTTAAAGAAATGTTTGTTCTAAACGTGTTGAGCTGTAAACATGTTGCTCTGTAGATACCAAGACAACGTCACAGACCACTGCTACTGGTGGTCCTCCCCCTGAAAACCGTGGGTCTGGTGGTCTGAATGAGCTTTGAATGAAGCGTGTGCCCTCTGCAGGGTCATTAATAAAAGACCAAGCCATGGTAACCAGAAAGGAAGCCTGTCTCTATCTTTCTATATCCTTCTCCGTCCATCTCTTTAGACCAGGACCAGCTTTCTCTTTCTCTATCTCTCTTTGAACACCCTCGGCCTGTATGGATGGGGCTCAGCTGATCCCAGTTCTACTGGTAGCCAACCAGAGGCAGTGGAGGTCGGGTTCCTGAACCTGGGGAGGGTTAATAAGATGTTAATTAGTTTTAATGAATATCATGTTCTTTTTATTTCATGTTCTGTACGTGTATAGTCGTGTTTCTTTTGTTGAACTGGCACTGACAGATTTATTGATTATTCCAGACAAAGTAGTGATGTAATAACAGGTGTTTATTTTATACCAGAATGAGGCGGAGCAGCGTTCTACCAGGTGGAGCTTTCTTTACGGAGTCTGTATCAGACCTTTGACACACAGCTAATCTAAGCTAAACGTTAGCATGCTTCCGAGCAGGCTAGTCCTGGTGCATCAGTTACCATGGTTACTCAGCGGCATTCACATAAGCCGCGTTGATGGACGGAACTCTGGATTAAATGAGCAAGACTTATCAAGATAAACCCGGCTTTCCCACAATCCAGCTTCATAGAATACCTCTCACATAGTGTTGCCAACCCTCTGTCCCGAGACAAGCACCGGCTCCGCATCTTCCTCTTCCCTCCACACCCCTGCTAGGGTCCCACAGCGTATTGGCTTGAAAGTGGAGGCAACTGGATTTGGATGCTCCATTGGTCTTTCAGCTTCATATTTCATTGTAATATTATTCTTAAATGTAGTATAGCTTGTCAGGTTTAGTGTAGTGGAGCTGGTAATACCTACAGATTCCACTCGTAGCCGAACAACAACCAACCCTGTTATGTAGACAGCGACGTCACACCAAAATGGCAGCTCACTGTCTTTCTAGCTAGGTAAAATTAAGGAGTTAAATAGGTCATATCTGTGGTTTTAACTATTTTTAAAAACAGACTTTTGGCTGGATTTTTCTTCATGTATATTTGAGCAATTTCAGAGCCAAAAATTGCATGTTTCATTTCCACTTTAAAACCAGCTTCAGTGGCATTTCACCCAGTACAAGTTTGTTTTTATTGTACTACTTCTTTTAGCATTTCTTTTATATTTTGGTTTTTATTTCTTTTATTCCTGTTTTATTTCTATCTGATTTTATGTCTTTTAATTAAGACTTTCAAAAATAATGTGTTAATGACAGTAACTAATTTATGTAATTAATTACATTAAAAATTTTAACGCATTTTACACGAAAAGCATTGATCATTAATGATGGCAGAGGTGTCTAAAGGCCCATTTATCTGGAGGCAGAGAGTTTCATCCGTCTTCTGCATTGGTTACAAGCATAATTTGATCCGTTTTCAGGGATCTTACCTATCCAGTGCTTGACACAGAAGACGCAGCAATACCACCAGATATCGCAGGAGCAGTGCTGAGCAGAATAGATGACATGTGACCAGGAAAAGAAACAAACCAGTGTGCCCAATGTTGCCTCCTTCTTCCTGCTGTGAATCATGGCGGCTGTCGGTGATCAGCGGATCGGCTTTTCTCTCTTGCCACGAGTGTTTATGGAAAGTAGCAGGTTTTGATCTCATCATCACATATTTCCCCCAAAGTGTTGTTGGATGCGCTAGATAAATAGCTAACATAAGCTACATTCCTCAGTCTCATATCCATCAGATCCAAGTCACTGTAACTGAAACAAGGAGATGTCTTTTCTAAATCATCATCTTCATCTGGATTATTTACAGGCCACGATTATGGTGAAAGAAACTATAAACAGGGTCTGAGATAATATTCAGAGGAGCTCTCATCTCTAACACAGTAGCTGGCTGGTGGTAGACAGGGTTAATACTTTAGCTATGAAGGGGCCGGTCTAGAAAAGCTCTGATGGGGGACCAGGCAGGAGCACAAAAGAGATATGTTTTTAAGGTCTTGGTTTTATGTAATATTGAACGGATTATTACAACTAAAGTGATCATCATAATAAAGTAAAGAAAGGTCAGCCAAATAAAGCTTTGGTTGGCTCATTCTATTGATACAATACAGTAAAAACAATTTAAAAAATTTTTCAGGCATAGTTGCGAATGTGATGATTAATCACTGCAAAATTGGCTTGGCTCAGCTTGGCTTCACCACGTTGACATTGTGATCCTCTTCGTAGAACCCGTAAAACTATGTGCACATTTCATGACTTTCATGTGAACCTTTTCAGTGAAGTAGGAAGCAAACATTTCTGCAGTCAGCACAGTGGGAGGCTGAGCAGGAGGTGGAGATAGAAGAGAGTTAAACACCATGAACATGTCGTGTGTTGGGAGCATTGCGGATCTTGTTCTGATAAAAGGTTTTCTTTGCAGCCTTTAGGCTGGATGTGAAAGTTTCAGGTTTTTGCTGCTACTCAGAAAAGTCAGTGTGTTCTTTTGATTTGCACCACTTTCTTTCTGCAGCCCTGAGTCCGGCTCTGTGCTCCCTTAGAACCTCTGTGAGACATGGACTGGGAGGGTTTTGTCTGGCTGGTTTGGACACCAGAGGACAGAGTTTGTCCAGAGAGGAGGCGAGAGAGGAGCAGAGTGTTTCTGTAGCCTCATTAACAGACAGTAAGGAGAAGTCTGAGTGGGAAGGGAGGGTAGAGTAAACCTCATCAGACAGCTGTGTAGGTCTGAGGGATCTCAGGTTTCTGTGGTAGGACACCATTTTTGGAGCCACTTGAGTGACATGAGGAAGAAGACAGAGAATTTAACCAGGAAGTGGTCTGAGAGATGCAGCGGGGTGACGGACAGGTCAGCTGTGGAGCAGTTTCTGGTCAGTACCAAGTCAAGAGTATTACCAGCTTTGTGTGTTGGAGGAGTCTGAACCAGTTTGAGATTGAAAGAGTAGATGAGAGCCAGAAAGTCAGTCGCTGTGGTTTGTCAATGTGAATGTTCATGTCTCCCATGATAATTAATGGTGTGCCATCATCAGGAATGTCAGAGAGAATCATGTCCATTTCAGAGACAAACTCATCTATACTGCCACCCGGAGGCGGTAAATGACCAGAATGTATGCAGTGATGGTGTAGAGACCTTTACTGGTGATACTCAGGTGATGAGCAGGTAGCCATAGGACGGAGAGGTAAAGTTCCACTTTGTAGAAATAAGAAAGCCCGTTCCACCTCCTCGTCCAGCTGAGCGAGGTGTTTGGGTAAATTCTGCATTGAGAGAAAGGGCAGCTGGTGTAGCTGTGTTTTCTGGATGGATCCAGGTTTCAGTCAGGGCTAGGACCTGAATGTCAGAGAGATTTATCAATGATCTGATAAATTCTGTTTTGTTCACTGCAGACTGACAGTTCCAGAGGCCAAAGGTAACAGAGGGTGTGGCTGAGGTTTTAGCTTGTGCCCTTGCTTGGTGGACTCGCAGGTCTTTACCCCTTTGTGGTCTTTACCTGACGTGGGCTGACACAAAGACCAGTTGGCAAAGACCAGAAAGAGGGCCCACATTACACCCATTTTAAAGTCTCTGCACTGGCTCCCCGTCAGCTTCAGAATTGATTTTAAGATTCTTTTATTGGTTTTTAAGTCTCTTAATGGTCTTAGCCCACCTTATTTATCTGATTTGCTTTTATCTTATGAGCCCACTAGACCCCTCAGGTCCTCTGGTACTGGCCTTTTAACTGTTCCCAGAGTAAAAACAAAAACCCACGGCGAGTCCTCCTTTTATTTCTACGGCCCTCATATGTGGAACAGCCTGCCTGAGGACGTGAGGGGAGCACCTAGTGTGGATATTTTTAAAAACAGACTCAAGACCCACCTTTTTAGTTTAGTATTTTAATCATTACTTTTATTACTATTGTATTTATTCATTTCTTTATTCTTAATACACAGACTGTATTCAGCTTCTATTTATTTATCATTTATGTATTTGTTTTATCATTCTGATTCTCTTATTTCACGGGTTCTCTTATTTTATGGGTCTTAGCAATGTTACTATTACTTTTATACCCAGGTTGGTTTTTAGATTGTTTTAGATTTGATTTTACAGTGTTTTATCTCAGTGTTTCCCCACACCACTAGACCTCAGAATTTACGACAGCGTTTCCTTGGTCCTTTTAACTTGCATTTGCCCTCTGTGATGCTATTGGGTTGGGGTTCTGGGGGATTTTACTATCTGTAAAGCACCTTGAGTTGCTATTTGTATGCATGAAAGGTGCTATATAAATAAAGTTTGATTTGATTTGATTTGAAAGGCCCTCCATTCCGATAACCATTTTAGCTCCTGCTCCGAGGCAGGGTCTTTTCATGGTTCCATTGGAACTCTCATGACCTAGGGGTTTGGTCATCCGTTGCTATGCCCCTTATTGGAGTTCTGCTTATTTACTTCCGCTTCTTTTACTGATCACTCAGAATGTTCAACCAACCTGCTCCTCGGTTAGGAAAAGGTTCATTAATGGTACCAGACAGTTGCTGCCAGATGTTGGTACTGGAAAGTACCAGACATTGGTACTGAATGTTGGTACCAGACATTGGAATGAGACAGTACTAGAGAGTTTGTACTAGATGATGTTATCACACAATTGGTACCAGACGTTGGTACCACACAGTAGGTACCAGATGGTTGGTACCAGACGTTAATACTGGACGTGATACAGGAAAGTACCAGACATTGGTACCAATCAGTACCGAACAATACCAGATGTTGGTACCAGACATTGGTACCGGACGTTAGTACCAGACACTACCAGACAGTATCAAAGGCCTGAAACAGACTTTGGTACAAGTCAGTACCAGACAGCTGGTACCAGACGGTTGGTACTAGACGGTAGGTACCAAACGGTTGGTACCAGACATTAATACTGGGCGTGGTACAGGAAAGTACCAGACGTTGGTACCAGACAGTACCGGACAATACCAGATGTTGGTACCAGACATTGGTACCAGACGTTGGTACCAGACACTATCGGACAGTATCAAAGGTCTGAAACAAACTTTGGTACAATACAGTACCAGATAGCTGGTACCAGATAGTTGGTATCAGACATTGGTACCAAACAATTGGTACCAGTCAGTTGGTAAAAGATGTTGGTACCAGACAGCACCAGATGTTGGTACCAGACAGTTGGTTCCAGACAGTTGGTTCCAGATCTTGGTAACAGCGTCTGGTACCTACTTCCTGCTTCTGTCCCCTGCTGATGCTTGCTGCTTTGCTCTCCTCCTCTGATTGCATTTTTCAGCCAATATTCTTATTTTTCTAATCAAGAAACTTATGAGCAATGGTTCCTGGATACTTATTAATCACCTGGACTGTATTTTGGATACTACTATTTTTTTAAGACTCTTACAATCTAGTCAGTGTCACGTCAGCATGGCCTACAAATAGCAAAAGCCTTATCTACAGTTACTCAGGAGCTAAAGCTAACTAGCTGCAAGATGCCTCCCCTCTCTACAGATGACTATCACAAACTTCTACAGAGGATCAACATGCTGGATACAAAGATTCAACAGCTCGAGGTGAATGTGGAAGAGAATGGATTGTGTGGAAATAAAACAACTTTGCCTTTAATAAAAAACAGCGGACAAGATTGTGCTAACACACAGCTAATTAGCACAAACTTAGCTGGAAAGAAAAAGGAGGACAATGTACGAGGTAATAACTCTTTCACTATCGTCTTCAGATAGTCCTCCCTGGAATGCTCTTGGTGCAAAGCCAAAGAGTAAATCATCTCACAGGGAAATGTGAGGACGAGTAACAGGCAGAGCCCAATTTGCTGAGATTAGCGATGCGACCAGCTGGCCTGCTCTACCATCCAGACCAAGCACATCCTCAACCCCTCTCATTAGCTAGACACAGTCATGGCCAGATATCAGAAGGAAAACTAACTAATCCTCTCCACAACAAACGGACATGCAACTACAGAACAGGTTTGCACCACTGCTGCAGGATTCTGGATCTACATCTGATGATCAGAATGAAATCTCCCTACACACCGAGGTTAGAACAAAAAATAAAACATAAAAAAAAAGGCGACAAGAAAAGCAAATGGCTGGGCCTCAGACTCTGATTGTTGGTGACTTCGGTGTGAAAGACGTGAGAAATGTGTGTGGAAAACGTACAAAAGTACTGTGCTTCCCAAGGGTATGGTATCAGATGTGAGAGGCAAAATTACGCAAATTGTGGCAGCGCACCCAACTGTGGAAAACCTCATCCTGCATGTAGGGTCGAATGATGTTGTGAAACAACAATCTGAGGAGCTGAAGCAGGATTTTACTGAACTGCTGGAGAGATTCAGTAGGCTGTTTAGTCTGAATGCATGGCTGTTGGCTGTATGTACCACAAATCAAGTTCATTTCATAAACAACTTCAGCTTCTTCTGGGACCGCAGGCACTTTTTTAAGACGGATGGATTCTGCCTGAGCAGGTCAGGAGTGAAGCTGTTCGCCTCCAACCTGTTTTATTTTCTGAACAGACTCTGTTCCCTCGGACAAGGACAACAGACAAGAGAGACCAGACCAATGTGATAAGACAGAGCCTAGAGGAAACCTTAAGAGAAAACCACCTCAGTCCCTCCCGAAGAAAGCCCCAAAGCTCTCAGTGAGGACCCACCCCCTTCATCTCATCATCCTCTATCCAAGTCACCCTCCCTCCCCCCATCCTCCCCACCCCTCCTGGACTTCACGTCCCAGATGAAGCAGCTGGTCACTATTGTGACCAAACTAACCCCATGCCCCAGTATGCTTTTGTCCCCCATAAACCCCCCACCAGAGCGGCTAAAGGGGGGGCACCCAGCCCCTCCTGTACCACCATGCCAGCTTCATGTTTCGGATGTATGATGTGTGGAGGGTCCAGGCTGCATAGATAACAGCAGTCATGATTTTTTCCAGGTCCAGCTGGACCCCTGTTTATTAGAAGGTTCCAGAATCCAGAATATCTGGACTGTTTGGTAACAGAAGGAGAAAAGTAGCTCGGTCAGAACACAGAGAGCTGCTTTCTAAAAGGTTTCTAAGTAGAGTTAACATACCCTGTGAGCCACAGCGTGCCCCCAAACATAGGATAAACAATTCCAAACCCATTAAGTTAGCTTTATTAAATGTTAGGTCATTAGCAGGGAAAACATTTTAATTAATGATTTCATAGCTGAGCACAACCTTGATTTTATGTTTTTAACTTAAACCTGGTTAAACCAAAATAACAGAGCTGCGTCTCTTATTGAATCAACCCTCCCAACTTTAGTTTTATCAGTGAGGTCAGACTGAACAGGAGAGGAGGAGCAGTTTTATTTAATGAATCATTTCAGTGTAAGCAGTTATCTCTTAGAAGTTTGACTTCTTTTGAATATGTGGCTCTTCAGTTGAAAGTTTATTATAATATAATTTATTTAAATTTCTATAGACCACCAGGGCATTGCGCAGAATTTTATGATGAGTTTAGTGACCTGCTGCTACAATCTGTTTAGATTTTGTGTAATTATTGTTGGTGATTTTAACATCCATGTAGACAACCCTCAGGATAAGGAGACTAAAGACCTGAGTCACAGTCTGGACAACGGTGGGCTGACTCAGCATATAACAGAGCCCACACACATTAAAGGACACACTCTAGATTTACTGGTGTGGAAGGTTTGGACGTTTCCATGGTTACTGTGTGTGATGTGGGCCTGTCTGATCATTAGTGTGTTTTCTTTAAGATACGATTCCTGTTCACACTAATGTCTCCATGGAGGTGATCACAGAATGTGTATAACTAAAAAAAAGGAGTGGGATGTTTAACCAGGTCTTCTCTTTAACACCTGCCCTGTCAGGGCTTCAGCCAATGAGCTTGCTGCTAGTTTTAATGCTAACATGCTAAATATTATGGATGCTGTTGCTCCTGTTAAGGTGAAGGTTGTCTCTGGGAAGAAAAAGTCTCCATGGAGAAATTCCACACTGGCGAAAAATGGAAAAAGAGAGTCGGAAATCCGAGCGTAGATGGAGAAAAACACATCTACAGGTTTGTTATGACATAAAGAGAAACTTCACTCTTATAATTTACACCTGAGGAAAGCAGGAAGTCCTGTTTCTCTGACGTTATTACAGAAAGTGTCATAAAACTCGGGTCTTATTTGCTGCTGTGGACAGGATAACAAACCCTCTTGTATCAGTAGCACCTGAACTTTATTCCACCAAGGCTGCAATGAGTTCTTCACAAACAAAATCCAGAATATCAGACCAGCAGCTGGTTCATCAGCAGCAGGTTCAGGAGACACACTGGTCCATTAAAACCAGTTTACCCACCATGACACAGTTTAATCCATTAACAGCAAAGATCTGGACGACATCTTACATCAGCTGAACTCCTCTTGCTGCTTGGACGTCCTGCCCACAGGCTTCTTCAAAAAGGTCTCAAAGACTCTGGAGCCAGATCTGGTCCAGATTGTGAACTGGTCTTTAATTTTTCGGCGTCTTCCCAGAACTTCTAAAAACAGCTGTAATCAAATCTCTGCTAAAAAGGGACAAACTAGACACAAATGAGCAACTACAGGCCGATCTCAAATCTTCTGTTTCTAAGTAAGATCATAAAAAAGTTGTTTTTCATCAACTAAACGACTTTTTAACACAAAGCTGCGACGATGTCTTCCAGTCAGGTTTTAGACGGCACCACAGCACTGAGATGCTCTGACCAAAGTCATTAATGACATATGTTTGAATACAGATGATGGAAAAATGTCAGTCTTAATCTTACTGGACCTCAGTGCTGCATTTGATACAGTCGACCACAATATATTACTCCCGACTGGAGAACTGGGTGGCCTCTCTGGTGCTACACTGGTTTAAATCTTATTTAGAGAACAGGAAGTACTTTATATCAATAGGTAACTTTACATCTGAGCAGACAAGAATTACATGTGGAGTTCCCCAAGGTTCCATCCTGGGGCCTCTTCTGTTTAACATCTACATGCTCCCACTGGCACAGGTCATAAAGAACAACATTAGTTACTATAGCTACGCAGATGACACACAGGTTTATATTACAATGTCACCAGGAGACCGAGGCCCCGTACAGGCTCTTGGTAAATGTATTGAGTAGATTAATGACTGGATATATCTGAACTTTCTTCAGTTAAACAAAAACTAAACTGATGTGATAGTCTTTGGAGCCAAAGAGGAACGATTAAAGGTCACCACAGAGCTTCAGTCCATACACCTAAAAACCACCAACCAGACCAGAAATCTGGGTGTAGTGATGGACTCAGACCTAAAAACCACCAACCAGACCAGAAATCTGAGTGTAGTGATGGACTCAGACCTAAAAACCACCAACCAGACCAGAAATCTGGGTGTATTGATGGACTCAGACCTAAATTTTGAGAAACACATGAAGGGAACCACAAAGTCAGCCTACTATCAGCTTAGGAACATATCAAGGGTAAAAGATCTGATGTGTCAGCAGGACCTGAAAAAACTAGTCCAGCTTTCATCTTTAGTCAGCTTGATTATTGTAACAGTGTTTTTACAGGTTCAATCTAAAAAATCAATTAGACACCTGCAGCTGATCCAGAACTCTGCTGCTCCAGTCCTCACTAAGACCAAGAAAGTGGACCACATCAGTCCAGCTCTGAGGTCTTTACACTGGCTGCCGGTCCGTCAGAGGATAGACTTTAAAGTTCGGCTGCTGGTCTAGAAAGATCTGAATGGTTTAGGACCAACATCCTTCAGAGACCTCTTGACCCAGTATGAACCTACCAGAACCCTCAGGTCATCTGGATCCAGGTTCTTATCAGTTCCAGAGTCAGAACCAGACATGGAGAAGCTGCATTCAGCTTCTATGCTCCACATGTCTGGAACAAACTCCCAGAAAGCCTCAGATCAGCTGAAACACTCAGTTTATTTAGATCCAGATTAAAGACCCACCTGTTCTCTGCTGCATGGACTAGTTTTTATTTAGAGTCCAGATCTGGATCTGGTTCTTTAAGCTGGAATCATGTTTTAATCCTGTCTTTTCCCACACTGGAACTTTATTTCTTGCATTTTATCTATTTTATTTTAGCATCTTAGTTCTGTTTTTATTTCATTAACTGAATTTCTTTTAATCTTTTTAATCTCTCTTTTATTGCTTTCAGCACTCTACTGAAATGTTTTATGTAAAGCTCTTTGAATTGTCTTATACATGAAATGTGCTAAACAAATAAATTTGCCTTTGTATTTTTAATATAATTGGTATTAGACATTGTCAAACGATAGTAACAGACGTTGGTAACAGATGGTGGTACCAGACTTCCAACAAGACATTTTCACAGTGAAATAAAAGAGATGAAGAACATTTGTTAACAGTGATGTTCCCTTAGGGGAAAATGCTGCGTCTCACCGGGAACACGCTGTGTCTCAATCCGCAACAGATTCCTGCTGTGGAAGTTCACATTGAGTTCATCCGTCCCTAACTAAGGAGAGGCCATCTGTCCTGTGTGATTGTGAGAAAGAAGGGAAAAGTTTGTGACGCTATCTGGAAAAGTTTGTGACTGTGTGTGGCGGTAGCACGCTACATGGCTAACTAACTAGCGTAGCGGGCTAACAGCGGATACGCTAACAACAACCGACCAAATAACAACTGGGAATCATGGGTCCAAAGAGAAGCCCACCGACAGAAGAAGTCAAGGACATTAAAAAATCACTCGACTTCTTGTCAGAGGAAGTTACTGCTGTCAGGACACAGCAGAAACAGCTTCTGGGTCTGTTAGAAGAGGTGAAAATTCTTCGCCTCCAGAACACCGAGAAGGACAAACGGATCAGAGACCTGGAGCAGAGGGTGGACGACCTGGAACAATATTCCAGGATAAATGATGTGGTCATTACTGGATTACACATCAAACCACGCTCGTATGTGCGTGCAGTGGCCGGGGGCAGCAAGGAAGATCCTGGGGAGCTGGAGCAGCTGTCAGCTGAGCAACAGGTGGCTGCCTTTCTCCAAACCAAAGGAATAAAGCTGGACCTGGACCACATAAAGGCATACCACCCTTTACCCAGGAGGAGCAACAGAGACAATCCAGTGACCATCATGAGGTTTGTTAACAGAAAAAATAAAATGGCATTGCTAAAACAGGGTAGCAAACTTAAAGGAACTGATTTCTACATAAATGAACACCTAACAAAACGGATTGCCGACATAGCCAAGAGAGCAAGATATCTCAGGAAACAACACAAAATTCAGCAAACTTGGGTAACCAACTCCAAAATCTTCATTAAATTAAACGGAGCAGCTGAGGAGGCCAAAACTATTGCAGTGAGGAAGATTGAGGAGCTGGACAAGTATCAGTAATTATAATGAAGGAAACCATGATGTAATATACAACTTACATTTTCTCCGCCATGTCTAAAGAATCAAATACAACTACACAAAATCATAATAACGAAACAGATCAACTGGAGAGAATTTATCAACGACAACAATTGGTTCTGGACTCATTTGAATATACGGAATATAATGCACAAGACATCGAAGCTGAATTTGATCCTGACAATAATTTCCTTTCAACCCTGAGCAATAATTGTCATTACTACACCAATGATCAGTTCAACAGTAATATTATATCACAGAACAAACTGTCAGTTATTCATTTCAACAGCAGAAGCATGTATACTAATTTTAGTGCAATAAGAGATTATTTGCAGAGCTTTGTACATCCCTTCAGTATAATAGCTATATCTGAAACCTGGTTTAATCAAGACAAGGGATCCGACTTTGATATTAAAGATTATGAACTTATTTATACAAACAGACAAAATAAAGTAGGGGGTGGGGTCACACTGTTTGTGCACAATTCAATAAGATATTTGGTGTTGAAGAATATGTCAATAGCACTGGATAATATAATGGAATGTATAACAATTGAAATTTGCAATGAAAAGAAAAAAATATTAATTTGAGTTGTGTAGATAGATCACCGGGGTCTAGTGTGGATGTCTTTAGTGAATGGATGGAGAAACTGTTCGCTGGAATTAGCACTAAAACACTATTCATTTGTGGGGACTTTAATATTGACCTGCTAAATCCAAATAAACACAAACTAACAGATGATTTCATCGATAGGATGTACAGTATGGCACTATTTTCAACAATCTCTAGGCCAAGCAGGATCACAGCTCACAGTGCCACTCTAATTTATAACATATTCACTAATAACTGGTCAAACCCTGCAACAAATGGACTATTGATCTGTGATATCACTGATCACTTACCGATCTTCACAATTTATGACTGTAATTTCAGTAAACCTAAAAAAAACTAAACAAGTAAACTATATACGATTACGAAATGAAGACACAATTAACCCTTTTAATATGGACTTAAGTATGCAGGACTGGGGACTTATTTGTGGAGAGGTAGATGTGGACAGAGCTTATAATAGTTTTTTGGAAACTTTCACATCCTTGTATAATAAGAACTGCCCCATCAAAGCTCGCGATGAAAACAATAGGTATTTCAAATGTCCATGGCTAACTAAGGGCTTACAAAATGCATGTAAAAAGAAAAATAATCTTTACAAGACCTTTCTTAAAGTGAGAACTATAGAAGCAGAGAATAAATATAAGTTATATAAGAATAAACTAACCAGTATAATGAAGACAAGCAAGGAATTATACTATAAAAAATTATTATATGAAAGTAGAAATAATATAAAAGGAACTTCGGATATATTAAACAGTTTAATTACTCATCAATCTAAGAAGATTTCCTATCCTGACTATTTTGTTGTATCAGATACTGAAAACTCTAACATGAATGAAACAGTGAACAGTTTCAATGTTTTTTTTGTCAATGTGGGTCCAGCCCTAGCATCAAAAATCCCGGATCATAAAACAGAGTTAAACATTGAAGTAACAAACAGTAATTCAATCTTTTTGTCTGCTGTCAGTGAGCAAGAAGTGATAAATGTCGTCAATAAATGCAGGAATAAATTTTCTAAGGACTGTCATGATATTGATATGTCATTAGTCCATCCATCCATTTTCTTCCGTTTATCCAGAGTCATCAATCCGCCTGTTCATCTCCCGCTCCATCCTTCCCTTACTCCTGAACAAGACCCCGAGATATGTAAACTCCTCCACTTGGGGCAGGACCCCATCGCAGACCCGGAGAGAGCACTCCACCCTTTTCCGGCTGAGGACCATGGTCTCGGACTTGGAGGTGCTGATTCTCATCCCAGCCGCTTCACACTCGGCTGTGAATTGCTCCAGTGAGAGCTGAAGATCACGGCCCGATGAAGCCAACAGAACTACATCATCCGCAAAGAGCAGAGACCCAATCCTGAGGCCACCGAACCGGATCCCCTCCACATCTCGGCTGCGCCGATATGTCATTACTAAGGGTAGTGAAATATTATTAATTACCTTTTTTTACTACTGATATGTCATTAGTAAAAAAGGTAATTAATAATATTTCACTACCCTTAACACATATTTGTAATCTCTCATTTCAAACTGGATGTGTTCCAAAGAAAATGAAAATTGCTAAAGTTATACCGCTGTTTAAAAATGGAGACAAACATAATTTCACAAACTACAGGCCAATTTCATTGCTGCCTCAGTTCTCTAAAATTCTTGAGAAACTCTTCAATAAATGCTTAGAATTATTTATTGACAAACATAACTTATTAAATGAAAGACAATATGGTTTCAGGGCAAAAAGATCAACTTCAATGGCAATTATTAATGCAGTAGAAGAAATTACAAAGGTACTGGACAATAAAAAATATGCCATTGGAATATTCATTGACCTTAAAAAGGCTTTCGATACCATAAATCATTCCATCTTGCTCAAAAAACTTCATAGTTATGGGATTAGAGGAGTGGCTTGGAACTGGGTTATGTGGCAGTATGTGAGGTTGGCAGAGGTTTCATCAAGGTGTCTTGACATTACTTGTGGTGTACCGCAGGGGTCAGTATTAGGCCCTAAACTATTTATCCTGTATATCAATGATGTATTCAACGTTTCTGAATTGTTTAAATGTATATTATTTGCAGATGACACTAAAATATTTTACTCTGACGATAACTATAATAACCTTATAAACACCGTAAATATTGAACTTGGTAAAATTAAAATATGGATGGATATTAATAAATTATCATTAAATTTAAATAAAACTAAGGTTATGATGTTTGGGAATTATAAAACGGATCCGGACCTACAGGTAGTTATTGAAGGCATACAAATAGATAAAGTATCTGAACACAAATTTTTAGGAGTAATAATGGATAGTAAATTATCATGGAAACCACACATAAGACACATTAAAACAAAAGTTTCCAAAAGCCTTTCGATATTAAGCAAGGTTAAGCAGTTACTAGATTATAAAGCACTCCGCATCTTGTATTCTTCTCTAGTACTCCCATATTTAACTTACTGCACTGAAATATGGGGAAATAATTACCAAAACACAATACAGCCACTCTTTTAGTATTTTTGTATCATTATTTTGTTTCCTTTCTTTCTGATTATATACATATATATGTATATATATATGTATATTTTGTCTTGTTATGTTTCACACTATTGTACACTATGTGTTGTCACAGGCTCGAAATAAATAATAAAAATAAATAAATAAATAAATAAATGTTGGTAAAAAAGTTGATCTGAGGAAGCCACCACCAACCTGGAAATCCCAGTTCTCCATGGAAGGAAGAACAGGATCAGATATTTTTTAAACTCCATAGATAAAAAAAAACGATGTCGAAGGTAGAATATGGTCATGTTGGATAACTGTCTTTTGATGATGGTCATGTTGGATAACTGTCTTTTGATGATGGTCATGTTGGATAACTGTCTTTTGATGATGGTCATGTTGGATAACTGTCTTTTGATGATGGTCATGTTGGATAACTGTCTTTTGATGATGGTCATGTTGGATAACTGTCTTTTGATGATGGTCATGTTGGATAACTGTCTTTTGATGATGGTCATGTTGGATAACTGTCTTTTGATGATGGTCATGTTGGATAACTGTCTTTTGATGATGGTCATGTTGGATAACTGTCTTTTGATGAATGGACAAATATTTGATCGGTGGAGAGACTAATTAGTCAGAGGACATGAGGTCTGTGGTGGACATTAAGGACAGAGAATAGAGACCAATCCATTTATTTTCACCCATGTTGGTCCAATTTATGTAGTTTTTTTTTCTTTTTCTTCTTCTTTTGGCTTTTTCCTTTTGTTTCAGTTTGCCTCCATGTTGCTTCTCTTGTTTTTTTATTCTTGTGTTTTATCTAAAAAGATCAGGACCCGAAGCAGGAGGGAAAAACTCCTTCTGGGCCAGAACCAGGAGGGAAACCTCCATCCAAATCAGTTGGAGCCAGCTCCAGTTTCCACAGAGAGAAGCTGAAGCTCTCATGGGGAAATCCAGGACTCTGGGATCTTTAAGGTCCAATGGGTCCTGGTCTCTAAGAGCTGTGTGAGGAGAAAAATGTTAGATTCTATTCTGGATCTAACGGGAAGCGGATGAAGCTAAACCTGGTCTCTGGTCTGCATCAGAACCCTTGCTGGTGCATCTTGGACCACATCCTTCTGATCTTAATGGACTAGTTTTCCTGATGTTGGGAACATTAGGGATGGGGGGTCCTAGGAACCTGGTTTAGATGTGGGTCAGAGGTTCTGTTTTAACTTAATAAGTACGGTTCTGAACCTGCTGTACTGAGAACTGATCACCTTATTGATTAATACTACTGAACACACTCCTCTCTTTGTGTGTCTGGTGTCATATGACCATGCAGGGGGCGTGGCCGCTGTGACCTCACCTGTCGCTCAGGTAAACTTCGGAGCAACAACACAAAGCCACCAGACGCGGAAGTGAGAGCTGTGCGCGCGGACTGAGAACGCGTTTGTGTTTTATTTCCAGTGTTCGGTTCGGCTCGAGCTTCAGTACCAAGAGATGCTGAAAGAAAGCCTAAAGCTGCTCGCGCTCTGCAGTCTGATCCGGTTCGGACTGGCTCAGGGAGAGCCCGGTGAAGAGGCTCCGGACGGCGGGGATGGACCGCACATCGTGCCGCTGCTGGAGGCCGGAGAGTCTCGGAGCAACCAGAGCAGCCGTAAGAAAACACCTGATTATTGATTATTGATGGGAGCGGAGGGGGGGCGCGTGGTCAGTCGTCCGGGCTTTTAGGGATCCATGATCAGTTTCTTACTAAATAAAAGATGAGTCATCAGAGACAGGAAGTGTGTGTGCGCGTGCGTGTGAGCAGATATAGAGCTGAATGTTGTTCTACCTGTCGGGCTGCATTTACCTGTCCGGGTGTTTACAGTCTGACTCGGCTCAGGGTGTGTTTGCGCTGCGCCCAGTCTCCATTTTGTTTCTAAAGAAACAGGCTTGTGTTTCCAGAATAACCCCGAATACTGATTCTAGAAAAGCCTCCAGTTCTGTTGTTGGGGTGGTTGAAGAGTGAAGGTGGTGGTGATGATGATTTTCTGGTAATCTTTCATTGTTCCAGATCAGGACCCATGATTCTTCATCATCGTCATTATTATTGTTATTATTTTTATTATTATTATTATTATTATCAGAGGAGGAATCAGGTTCTTAGAAATGGACCTGGTGATGTAAACGGACTGAGGTTCTGGTTCTCTGGTTCTCATTCCAGTCCACTGCCTTCTGCCGATGAAGGTGGGTTCATGCCGTGCCGCCTTCCCCAAGTTTTTCTACAACGTGACCAATCAGAGCTGCAGCAGCTTCATCTACGGCGGCTGCGAGGCCAACGAGAACAACTTCGACTCTCAGGAGGAGTGTGAGGCCACCTGCAGAGGAGTCACAGGTGAAGCTCACAAACCCTACACGTACCTGAATGCACCACCAAGCAGCGTTTTCACTCTGTGGAGCAAGAAGTAGTCAATCACCTGGTTAATGAGCAGCACGGATAAACTCCGCCTTTAACCGGTCTGGTCCAGTCTCAGTATGTCCCACTGGATGTTGGAGTCCAGCCCCAGTCTGCATCCCAACACTGGAAACTCTTAATGTTCTGGTCCCTGTAAAACTCTGAGCTGGATTTCAAACCCAGCTTCTGAGCCCAACCTCAGACCTTGTCTGAGCTGGATCTCTCAGATGAATCTTAGACCCAGGTTTCAAGCCAGACCTCAGACCCTGGTTCTGAGCCGGACCTGGAACCAGCGTATTGCTACCAGCTGTGTGCTGACTCTGTGTTTTTGTTCAGGTTCGGTTCTGCCCCTCGAGTCAACGCTGGCTCCTCCTCAGCCTCCTGCTAAAGCTCCTCGAATGGCTCCAGCAGCTCCACCAGAGTCTGATCCAACAGACTCCGCCCCATTTAAAAAAAACGGTACGTCCCCACTGACCTGTCAGGGATATCAATAACATTGACTGAAAACAGGTTTTTACTGGCGTTTACTTTTAAAGAGCAGTTTCAGTTCATGTAAGGCTGTAGAGAGGCGCCCCCTGCAGGCCGACATGTCAACTACATGATCTGGTACCACAGTACTGTAGTACTACAGTTAAAGTACCACAGTACTGTAGTGCAGCAGTTAAAGTACTACATACTGCATCGGATGGTGAATTTGTCCAACATGGTTTCTTCTTTGTGTCCTGCAGAAATTTCAGCTGAAGAATTTGCTGGTAAGTTCTATTTCTACCGGGGGGGGGGCTACAACAGACAGGACTATGTTTACCTGGGCTGCTATTCTATAAACCTGGTCTGGGCTCAGGGGCCTCATTTCTAAAGCCGGCTTAGGAACAAAACCTGCGTACGCCAAATAAAGTCACCTTTTAGGATTTACAAAAAACCAAACCTGACGGGAAAATGTTCCTTCCTCCACGGCAACTCTGACCAGGCGTACATACAAAATCTAGAAAAACAGGAAGCGGCGACACCAACGGTCCAGAATAAAAACAAGAAATGATGTGAAATGTGAGACGTTTGTACACAATCCACTATCACCTTCCACACCACATGTTAGATATTAAAGCTGTTTGCAGACATGAATAAAGACACGTTCCATATTTATCCTCCTGAGAGCCACGCTCGGGAAAACCAGGATTTCCAGGAAAAAGGGAGATGATGTTAATAAGAAGCTCAACCACTAAAACATGTTCTGTCATTGTGGAACAAAACTTCATGTTATAAAACCCATCCAGATAAATAAGGAGCCAGTCTGCTGCCAGCATGTAGCAGTCAGTAAAAGAACAGGCGGAAAGTAGCTTCAGTCCTTCATCCTAGACCCAGCAGAGCGGGACCAGACTGGAGGCTGGAGGTCTAGAAGTGATGCAACGCTTAGGAAACACGTAGAGGAGGATTTATTTATTTATTCTTACACAAAGCTTTTTATTGTTGTCCTCATTTCTGTCCGAATGGTGAATGGTCAGTACTTCTAGAACACTTTTATCCAAAGCCCTTTACATGTACATCACATTCACACACTGAAGCTGCCGTGCAAGGCGCTCAACCACGACCCATCAGGAGCAACTAGGGGTTCGGTGTTTTGCTCAGGGACACCTCCATGCTGGGATCGAACCGGCAACCCTTGGGCTGCAGGAGAATCACTCTACCCACTGAGCCATGCCGCCCCTGTCCACATGGTCTTTATCTCCTGCAACTCCTTGTCCACATGGTTAATAGCGGTGATGGTGTCCCTCTGCCCACCCACCCAGCAGAAGCAACCAGCAACTAGAAAGAAACATTATTTACCACTAAATAAACGGCTACCAGTCTCAGATGTTTCTGTACATGTTCATTTTATAAATTAAAACAAATTCCCGGCATCATTACTGTCATTTAGCAGATACTTTTCTCCACTCTGGGAATCGAACTTCGATCTCCCGCATCGCAGACAGATGTTCTACCGACTGAGATATCCATCCGTACGTTCCGACTCCTCTGGTGGTTCTTCCTTCTTACACTGTGATGACAGCGTCTCCACCTGCTGCCACTATTCTGTCTTTCTGACACCAGTAACGTCCACGCCGTGTCCACCAGTTACACATTTTTACCTTTTCCAACGTGCTCCATCAGGATCTCTGTCTCACACCCCGAAAAATTCCTCTTCTTCCCTCTTTTTCCCTCCCGAGCCATCATGGAAATGATGTGATGAATATGTATTACAGGCGTCCACCTGACCATTTATAGCCACCATGTGGGCGGGGCAAGGCGTCCCTCACGTGGGCGGGGCAAGGCGTCCCTCACCTGCGCCACTTTAGAGTTGGTTCTGGTTTATAAACAGAAACAGGTGGAGGACGTGTGTGTGCACGCTTTGATAAATCTGGAAGTTGAAGTTTGCTGCAGACGCCGCCTGTAGTTTACGTTGCTACGCTCAGGTTGATAAATGAAGCTCCTGGTCCTGGTTTATGAAGTATGGAGTAAGTTAGTGGAAAGACTGGAAGATTAACTGGCAATGCTTTTAGTCCGAGTCTGCAATAAAGGACTGGTGATCATTGATGTTAAATATATGATACAACCTGTGTAATTAAATCTAATCAGAGCGCTGTGGGGCGGAGCCTCAGGTGGGTCCCTGCAGAGCAGCACTGAAGCACTGGTTCTACAACACCAAGACGGGCAGCTGTCACTCATTCATCTACGGAGGATGCAGGGGAAACAAGAACAACTACCTTGATGAGGAGAGCTGCAAGGCTGCCTGCACAGGTGAGACTGATACTTGCCACACCTGGCTGTCCCTGTACAAGTGGGACTGAGGTAAATTTTCTTTTGTGAGTCTTCTCTAATGACAGTGTTTGTATCATTCAGGAGTCCAAGTCCTGCCACCATCTCAGAAAGCTTCAACTAATGAAGGCCCTGCAGGTGTTACAGGTGAGAAGGTGGAGCTACAGGAACATCACAAGGTCTTCAAGTTCAGGTGCATAATGGGTTATTTGTTGTCTCTGTCTCAGAACACTGCAGGTTGCGTCCGGATCCTGGACCTTGCCGAGCTGCCTTTCCCAAGTTCTACTATGACTCGATCTCCGCCACCTGCCAGAACTTTGTGTTTGGAGGTTGCCAAGGCAACGCAAACCAGTTTGACACCATAGAAGAGTGCCTGAGGAGCTGCAGTGGAGAGGGTAAAACAGGTATAAACTGGTCCTGGTTCAGTCCTGGTTTGAGCCAGTCTAGTTCTGGTTAGCTCCCGGCAGAGTCTGATCTGGACCTGGTTGGGTCTGACCTGGTTCTGGATGGGTCAGATCAGGGGCCTCATTTCTAAAGCCGGCTACCTTAGGACCTCTGTGAGACATGGACTGGGAGGATTTTGTCTGGCTGGTTTTGACACCAGAAGACAGAGTTTGTCCAGAGAGGAGGCGAGAGAGGAGCAGAGTGTTTCTGTAGCCTCATTAACAGACAGTAAGGAGAAGTCTGAGTGGGAAGGGAGGGTAGAGTAAACCTCATCAGACAGCTGTGTAGGTCTGAGGGATCTCAAGTTTCTGTGGTAGGACACCATTTTTGGAGCCGCTTGAGTGACATGAGGAAGGAAGACAGAGAATTTAACCAGGAAGTGGTCTGAGAGGTGCAGCAGGGTAACGGACAGGTCAGCTGTGGAGCAGTTTCTGGTCAGTACTAAGTCAAGAGTTTTACCAGCTTTGTGTGTTGGAGGAGTCTGAACCAGTTTGAGATTGAAAGAGTACATGAGGAACTTCCAGGCAGATTCCATTATGGCGGCAGCATAAAGCGTGGGCTCCTCGACACTTTGATTAAGAAAGCCTAATAATTAATAAGAAGCAATGATAAGTGTGGCAGGGTTGTAGTAAGGGCAATGAGAAAGAACCGAGGAAGGGGTAAAAGGTTGAATAGAAACATGGATTTGAACCATTTGACTAATGAACGGTGACGCTTCTAGCAGCCTTT